>NW_027671408.1:0-66289 GCF_964165515.1 Mesoplodon bidens
AAGATGTGGTTGGTTCTTTTACACATATACACATGCCTGTTTTTCCTGGGATCCTTTTCTCATGTACGTTATGACAGAATGTTGAGGAGTCTTTTGGTATTCCGTAGGTCTTTGGTGATTATATATGTCACCTGTGTTTGTATAAGTCTGTTAACCCCGATATCGTAATGAAACCAATCCTCACACCTTTCCATTGGTGAACCATAAGTTTGTTTAATGAATCTCTGATTGCCCTTCTCGGTGGAAATATCTGCCCTGGTATCCATTTTTAGGTAACACCTATAAGTGATATGATATGATATGTGTCTTTCACTTTCTGACTTACTGCAAGTCACGTGATTACCTCTAGACTCATCTACGGTGGTGCAAATGGCATTGTGTTCTTTTTTTCCTTGGCTTCTCTTCTGCCTTAGCGAGGTCCGTTTTCAACAATGTGATTGCCTGAGTGTTGTGGATTAGCTGACCTGGGCAGCCTTACCCTGCCGCCCAGCCCTCCCCAGGTGTGCCTGGTTGAGGTCAATATAAACAGCGCTCCAGGCAGCAATAGCCCCTGAAGCTGTTCCTGACTCCATATTCTCTGCCCCGTCAGCAGTCTCGGGGCGGTGCTGGTGGGAGGGAATGAGGGGCCACAGCTTTGTTGGTGGCCCGGTGTGAGTGGGGTTCTGCTGGCCTTTCTGCAGGAGTTGCCAGGCTGCCACCTGTAAAGAAGAGGATGTGTCACCCATACCTTCCGCTGGAATTTCTCTCCGGACAGAGGTGAGGAAGGAAAAAAGCAGTGGGGGCCGGGACAGGTGGGGTATCTCAGGCAGGACAATGGAAAGCTTCCGGAAGAGCGCCCGGGGGCAGGACCACCCTGGCTGGCCTGCAGGCACCAAGTTGGCCTGCGTGCTGTTGCTGGTGTGGCTCCATGGCCCTTCCTCTAGTCTTTCAAGCCCTTGTACATATTCAGGTGTTTTACCTGGGAAGGGTGGGAACAGTTCAGCAGCAGCTGGCCTGGGGCTCAGCTCACCTTTATTCAGAGATGCCTCTGCACGATCCCCCAGCTTTGCAATGAGGACGCTCCTTGCGTGGGGTGTGGGTTGCTGGCTGTATGGGAGATGATTCCCCACCTCAGACCCATTTCAGAATTGTTTACCGCTGGAGCAAGTGCCCTGATAGGGTTTTCCTCTGTATAACTGGTGGGTTCAGGTTTTTTTTTTTCTTTTATGGTTCAGGTTAAATTTTATTCCTCTTTTATGTATTTATAGATATAAGCATGGAAATAATTCATTCCTGTAAATACATCTGTGTGAAGGGAAGAACTTTTTTCTGTATTATTTTTAAATATTATTTTTTTTAATTTTGAAATTTAATTTTATTTATTTTTTTATACAGCAGGTTATTATTAGTTATGTATTTTATGCATATACATGTATGCAGGTCAATCCCAATCTCCCAACTCATCCCACCACCACCACACCATGGCTTCCCACACTTGGTGTCCATACGTTTGTTCTCTACCTCTGTCTCTATTTCTTCCCTGCAAACCAGTTCATCTGTACCAGTTTTTAGGTTCCACATATATGCATTAATATACAATATTTGTTTTCCTCTTTCTGACTTACTTCATTCTGTATGACAGTCTCTAGATCCATCGATGTCTCTACAAATGACCCAGTTTCATTCCGTTTTATGGCTGAGTAATATTCCATTTTATACATGTACCACATCTTTATCCATTCATCTGTCTGTGGGCATTTAGGTTGCTTCCATTACCTGGCTATTGTAAATAGTGCTGCAATGAACATTGTGGTGAATGTGCCTTTTTGATTTATGGTGTTCTTTGGGTATATGCCCAGAAGTGGGATTGCTGGATCAGATGGTAATTCTATTTCTAGTTTTTTTTTTTAACGAAACTCCATACTGTTCTCCATAGTGACTGTATCAATTTACATTCCCACCAATAGTGGAAGAGGGCTCCTTTTGTCCACACCCTCCCCAGAATTTGTTGTCTGTAGATTTTCTGATGATGCCGATTCTAACAGTGTGAGGTGATACCTCATTGTAGTTTTGATTTGCATTTCTCTAATAATTAGTGCTGTTGAGCAGCTTTTCATGTGCGTCTTGGCCATCTCTGTGTCTTCTTTGAAGAAACGTATCTTTAGATCTTCTGCCCATTTTTGTATTGGGTTGTTTGTTTTTTTTAATATTAAGCTGCATGAGCTGTTTATATATATTGGAGATTAAACCTTTGTCCATTGATTCGTTTGCAACTTTTCGCCCCTTCTGAGGGATGCCTTTTTCCATTCCCGTTTTTTTAACCTAAAAGGAAAGAAAGAAAAAGAAGCAGAAAACTAATGTGCATAAAATATGCCTTTTGAAATGGTCGTTTTGAAATATGGACGTCCTTTGAATTTTTTGGTCGATATGTGACCCCAGCATTTGTTTTCAGGGCAGGTGTCATTTACGGGCCTGCAATGATTTTGAATATCAACTGACCATTAGCGCTGGGATTAAAGCTGCTGTTGTGTGAAACGGCCACAAGGTGGCAGCAGTTCTCCCTTACCAATTCTGGTTACTAGGGCAAGAGAGCCTCAATGGAAGTCGTGTTCTAGATTGGAATTTAGAATGGAATGTGCCAGGAGAAAGCCCCTCAAGTTTGTCTCCCTACTTCTTGTTCGTGTTTTTAATTTAATTTTTATTTTTTATTACAGCAAGTTTGATGACAATGTTTGGCTTGTTGGAGGTGTGGAAGATGTGGTTGGTTCTTTTACACATATACACATGTCTGTTTTTCCTGGGATCCTTTTCTCATGTACGTTATGACAGAATGTTGAGGAGTCTTTTGGTATTCCGTAGGTCTTTGGTGATTATATATGTCACCTGTGTTTGTATAAGTCTGTTAACCCCGATATCGTAATGAAACCAATCCTCACACCTTTCCATTGGTGAACCATAAGTTTGTTTAATGAATCTCTGATTGCCCTTCTCGGTGGAAATATCTGCCCTGGTATCCATTTTTAGGTAACACCTATAAGTGATATGATATGATATGTGTCTTTCACTTTCTGACTTACTGCAAGTCACGTGATTACCTCTAGACTCATCTACGGTGGTGCAAATGGCATTGTGTTCTTTTTTTCCTTGGCTTCTCTTCTGCCTTAGCGAGGTCCGTTTTCAACAATGTGATTGCCTGAGTGTTGTGGATTAGCTGACCTGGGCAGCCTTACCCTGCCGCCCAGCCCTCCCCAGGTGTGCCTGGTTGAGGTCAATATAAACAGCGCTCCAGGCAGCAATAGCCCCTGAAGCTGTTCCTGACTCCATATTCTCTGCCCCGTCAGCAGTCTCGGGGCGGTGCTGGTGGGAGGGAATGAGGGGCCACAGCTTTGTTGGTGGCCCGGTGTGAGTGGGGTTCTGCTGGCCTTTCTGCAGGAGTTGCCAGGCTGCCACCTGTAAAGAAGAGGATGTGTCACCCATACCTTCCGCTGGAATTTCTCTCCGGACAGAGGTGAGGAAGGAAAAAAGCAGTGGGGGCCGGGACAGGTGGGGTATCTCAGGCAGGACAATGGAAAGCTTCCGGAAGAGCGCCCGGGGGCAGGACCACCCTGGCTGGCCTGCAGGCACCAAGTTGGCCTGCGTGCTGTTGCTGGTGTGGCTCCATGGCCCTTCCTCTAGTCTTTCAAGCCCTTGTACATATTCAGGTGTTTTACCTGGGAAGGGTGGGAACAGTTCAGCAGCAGCTGGCCTGGGGCTCAGCTCACCTTTATTCAGAGATGCCTCTGCACGATCCCCCAGCTTTGCAATGAGGACGCTCCTTGCGTGGGGTGTGGGTTGCTGGCAGTATGGGAGATGATTCCCCACCTCAGACCCATTTCAGAATTGTTTACCGCTGGAGCAAGTGCCCTGATAGGGTTTTCCTCTGTATAACTGGTGGGTTCAGGTTTTTTTTTTTTTTCTTTTATGGTTCAGGTTAGATTTTATTCCTCTTTTATGTATTTATAGATATAAGCATGGAAATAATTCATTCCTGTAAATACATCTGTGTGAAGGGAAGAACTTTTTTCTGTATTATTTTTAAATATTATTTTTTTTAATTTTGAAATTTAATTTTATTTATTTTTTTATACAGCAGGTTATTATTAGTTATGTATTTTATGCATATACATGTATGCAGGTCAATCCCAATCTCCCAACTCATCCCACCACCACCACACCATGGCTTCCCACACTTGGTGTCCATACGTTTGTTCTCTACCTCTGTCTCTATTTCTTCCCTGCAAACCAGTTCATCTGTACCAGTTTTTAGGTTCCACATATATGCATTAATATACAATATTTGTTTTCCTCTTTCTGACTTACTTCATTCTGTATGACAGTCTCTAGATCCATCGATGTCTCTACAAATGACCCAGTTTCATTCCGTTTTATGGCTGAGTAATATTCCATTTTATACATGTACCACATCTTTATCCATTCATCTGTCTGTGGGCATTTAGGTTGCTTCCATTACCTGGCTATTGTAAATAGTGCTGCAATGAACATTGTGGTGAATGTGCCTTTTTGATTTATGGTGTTCTTTGGGTATATGCCCAGAAGTGGGATTGCTGGATCAGATGGTAATTCTATTTCTAGTTTTTTTTTTTAACGAAACTCCATACTGTTCTCCATAGTGACTGTATCAATTTACATTCCCACCAATAGTGGAAGAGGGCTCCTTTTGTCCACACCCTCCCCAGAATTTGTTGTCTGTAGATTTTCTGATGATGCCGATTCTAACAGTGTGAGGTGATACCTCATTGTAGTTTTGATTTGCATTTCTCTAATAATTAGTGCTGTTGAGCAGCTTTTCATGTGCGTCTTGGCCATCTCTGTGTCTTCTTTGAAGAAACGTATCTTTAGATCTTCTGCCCATTTTTGTATTGGGTTGTTTGTTTTTTTTAATATTAAGCTGCATGAGCTGTTTATATATATTGGAGATTAAACCTTTGTCCATTGATTCGTTTGCAACTTTTCGCCCCTTCTGAGGGATGCCTTTTTCCATTCCCGTTTTTTTAACCTAAAAGGAAAGAAAGAAAAAGAAGCAGAAAACTAATGTGCATAAAATATGCCTTTTGAAATGGTCGTTTTGAAATATGGACGTCCTTTGAATTTTTTGGTCGATATGTGACCCCAGCATTTGTTTTCAGGGCAGGTGTCATTTACGGGCCTGCAATGATTTTGAATATCAACTGACCATTAGCGCTGGGATTAAAGCTGCTGTTGTGTGAAACGGCCACAAGGTGGCAGCAGTTCTCCCTTACCAATTCTGGTTACTAGGGCAAGAGAGCCTCAATGGAAGTCGTGTTCTAGATTGGAATTTAGAATGGAATGTGCCAGGAGAAAGCCCCTCAAGTTTGTCTCCCTACTTCTTGTTCGTGTTTTTAATTTAATTTTTATTTTTTATTACAGCAAGTTTGATGACAATGTTTGGCTTGTTGGAGGTGTGGAAGATGTGGTTGGTTCTTTTACACATATACACATGTCTGTTTTCCCTGGGATCCTTTTCTCATGTACGTTATGACAGAATGTTGAGGAGTCTTTTGGTATTCCGTAGGTCTTTGGTGATTATATATGTCACCTGTGTTTGTATAAGTCTGTTAACCCCGATATCGTAATGAAACCAATCCTCACACCTTTCCATTGGTGAACCATAAGTTTGTTTAATGAATCTCTGATTGCCCTTCTCGGTGGAAATATCTGCCCTGGTATCCATTTTTAGGTAACACCTATAAGTGATATGATATGATATGTGTCTTTCACTTTCTGACTTACTGCATGTCACGTGATTACCTCTAGACTCATCTACGGTGGTGCAAATGGCATTGTGTTCTTTTTTTCCTTGGCTTCTCTTCTGCCTTAGCGAGGTCCGTTTTCAACAATGTGATTGCCTGAGTGTTGTGGATTAGCTGACCTGGGCAGCCTTACCCTGCCGCCCAGCCCTCCCCAGGTGTGCCTGGTTGAGGTCAATATAAACAGCGCTCCAGGCAGCAATAGCCCCTGAAGCTGTTCCTGACTCCATATTCTCTGCCCCGTCAGCAGTCTCGGGGCGGTGCTGGTGGGAGGGAATGAGGGGCCACAGCTTTGTTGGTGGCCCGGTGTGAGTGGGGTTCTGCTGGCCTTTCTGCAGGAGTTGCCAGGCTGCCACCTGTAAAGAAGAGGATGTGTCACCCATACCTTCCGCTGGAATTTCTCTCCGGACAGAGGTGAGGAAGGAAAAAAGCAGTGGGGGCCGGGACAGGTGGGGTATCTCAGGCAGGACAATGGAAAGCTTCCGGAAGAGCGCCCGGGGGCAGGACCACCCTGGCTGGCCTGCAGGCACCAAGTTGGCCTGCGTGCTGTTGCTGGTGTGGCTCCATGGCCCTTCCTCTAGTCTTTCAAGCCCTTGTACATATTCAGGTGTTTTACCTGGGAAGGGTGGGAACAGTTCAGCAGCAGCTGGCCTGGGGCTCAGCTCACCTTTATTCAGAGATGCCTCTGCACGATCCCCCAGCTTTGCAATGAGGACGCTCCTTGCGTGGGGTGTGGGTTGCTGGCTGTATGGGAGATGATTCCCCACCTCAGACCCATTTCAGAATTGTTTACCGCTGGAGCAAGTGCCCTGATAGGGTTTTCCTCTGTATAACTGGTGGGTTCAGGTTTTTTTTTTTCTTTTATGGTTCAGGTTAGATTTTATTCCTCTTTTATGTATTTATAGATATAAGCATGGAAATAATTCATTCCTGTAAATACATCTGTGTGAAGGGAAGAACTTTTTTCTGTATTATTTTTAAATATTATTTTTTTTAATTTTGAAATTTAATTTTATTTATTTTTTTGTACAGCAGGTTATTATTAGTTATGTATTTTATGCATATACATGTATGCAGGTCAATCCCAATCTCCCAACTCATCCCACCACCACCACACCATGGCTTCCCACACTTGGTGTCCATACGTTTGTTCTCTACCTCTGTCTCTATTTCTTCCCTGCAAACCAGTTCATCTGTACCAGTTTTTAGGTTCCACATATATGCATTAATATACAATATTTGTTTTCCTCTTTCTGACTTACTTCATTCTGTATGACAGTCTCTAGATCCATCGATGTCTCTACAAATGACCCAGTTTCATTCCGTTTTATGGCTGAGTAATATTCCATTTTATACATGTACCACATCTTTATCCATTCATCTGTCTGTGGGCATTTAGGTTGCTTCCATTACCTGGCTATTGTAAATAGTGCTGCAATGAACATTGTGGTGAATGTGCCTTTTTGATTTATGGTGTTCTTTGGGTATATGCCCAGAAGTGGGATTGCTGGATCAGATGGTAATTCTATTTCTAGTTTTTTTTTTTAACGAAACTCCATACTGTTCTCCATAGTGACTGTATCAATTTACATTCCCACCAATAGTGGAAGAGGGCTCCTTTTGTCCACACCCTCCCCAGAATTTGTTGTCTGTAGATTTTCTGATGATGCCGATTCTAACAGTGTGAGGTGATACCTCATTGTAGTTTTGATTTGCATTTCTCTAATAATTAGTGCTGTTGAGCAGCTTTTCATGTGCGTCTTGGCCATCTCTGTGTCTTCTTTGAAGAAACGTATCTTTAGATCTTCTGCCCATTTTTGTATTGGGTTGTTTGTTTTTTTTAATATTAAGCTGCATGAGCTGTTTATATATATTGGAGATTAAACCTTTGTCCATTGATTCGTTTGCACCTTTTCGCCCCTTCTGAGGGATGCCTTTTTCCATTCCCGTTTTTTTAACCTAAAAGGAAAGAAAGAAAAAGAAGCAGAAAACTAATGTGCATAAAATATGCCTTTTGAAATGGTCGTTTTGAAATATGGACGTCCTTTGAATTTTTTGGTCGATATGTGACCCCAGCATTTGTTTTCAGGGCAGGTGTCATTTACGGGCCTGCAATGATTTTGAATATCAACTGACCATTAGCGCTGGGATTAAAGCTGCTGTTGTGTGAAACGGCCACAAGGTGGCAGCAGTTCTCCCTTACCAATTCTGGTTACTAGGGCAAGAGAGCCTCAATGGAAGTCGTGTTCTAGATTGGAATTTAGAATGGAATGTGCCAGGAGAAAGCCCCTCAAGTTTGTCTCCCTACTTCTTGTTCGTGTTTTTAATTTAATTTTTATTTTTTATTACAGCAAGTTTGATGACAATGTTTGGCTTGTTGGAGGTGTGGAAGATGTGGTTGGTTCTTTTACACATATACACATGTCTGTTTTTCCTGGGATCCTTTTCTCATGTACGTTATGACAGAATGTTGAGGAGTCTTTTGGTATTCCGTAGGTCTTTGGTGATTATATATGTCACCTGTGTTTGTATAAGTCTGTTAACCCCGATATCGTAATGAAACCAATCCTCACACCTTTCCATTGGTGAACCATAAGTTTGTTTAATGAATCTCTGATTGCCCTTCTCGGTGGAAATATCTGCCCTGGTATCCATTTTTAGGTAACACCTATAAGTGATATGATATGATATGTGTCTTTCACTTTCTGACTTACTGCAAGTCACGTGATTACCTCTAGACTCATCTACGGTGGTGCAAATGGCATTGTGTTCTTTTTTTCCTTGGCTTCTCTTCTGCCTTAGCGAGGTCCGTTTTCAACAATGTGATTGCCTGAGTGTTGTGGATTAGCTGACCTGGGCAGCCTTACCCTGCCGCCCAGCCCTCCCCAGGTGTGCCTGGTTGAGGTCAATATAAACAGCGCTCCAGGCAGCAATAGCCCCTGAAGCTGTTCCTGACTCCATATTCTCTGCCCCGTCAGCAGTCTCGGGGCGGTGCTGGTGGGAGGGAATGAGGGGCCACAGCTTTGTTGGTGGCCCGGTGTGAGTGGGGTTCTGCTGGCCTTTCTGCAGGAGTTGCCAGGCTGCCACCTGTAAAGAAGAGGATGTGTCACCCATACCTTCCGCTGGAATTTCTCTCCGGACAGAGGTGAGGAAGGAAAAAAGCAGTGGGGGCCGGGACAGGTGGGGTATCTCAGGCAGGACAATGGAAAGCTTCCGGAAGAGCGCCCGGGGGCAGGACCACCCTGGCTGGCCTGCAGGCACCAAGTTGGCCTGCGTGCTGTTGCTGGTGTGGCTCCATGGCCCTTCCTCTAGTCTTTCAAGCCCTTGTACATATTCAGGTGTTTTACCTGGGAAGGGTGGGAACAGTTCAGCAGCAGCTGGCCTGGGGCTCAGCTCACCTTTATTCAGAGATGCCTCTGCACGATCCCCCAGCTTTGCAATGAGGACGCTCCTTGCGTGGGGTGTGGGTTGCTGGCTGTATGGGAGATGATTCCCCACCTCAGACCCATTTCAGAATTGTTTACCGCTGGAGCAAGTGCCCTGATAGGGTTTTCCTCTGTATAACTGGTGGGTTCAGGTTTTTTTTTTTTCTTTTATGGTTCAGGTTAGATTTTATTCCTCTTTTATGTATTTATAGATATAAGCATGGAAATAATTCATTCCTGTAAATACATCTGTGTGAAGGGAAGAACTTTTTTCTGTATTATTTTTAAATATTATTTTTTTTAATTTTGAAATTTAATTTTATTTATTTTTTTATACAGCAGGTTATTATTAGTTATGTATTTTATGCATATACATGTATGCAGGTCAATCCCAATCTCCCAACTCATCCCACCACCACCACACCATGGCTTCCCACACTTGGTGTCCATACGTTTGTTCTCTACCTCTGTCTCTATTTCTTCCCTGCAAACCAGTTCATCTGTACCAGTTTTTAGGTTCCACATATATGTATTAATATACAATATTTGTTTTCCTCTTTCTGACTTACTTCATTCTGTATGACAGTCTCTAGATCCATCGATGTCTCTACAAATGACCCAGTTTCATTCCGTTTTATGGCTGAGTAATATTCCATTTTATACATGTACCACATCTTTATCCATTCATCTGTCTGTGGGCATTTAGGTTGCTTCCATTACCTGGCTATTGTAAATAGTGCTGCAATGAACATTGTGGTGAATGTGCCTTTTTGATTTATGGTGTTCTTTGGGTATATGCCCAGAAGTGGGATTGCTGGATCAGATGGTAATTCTATTTCTAGTTTTTTTTTTTAACGAAACTCCATACTGTTCTCCATAGTGACTGTATCAATTTACATTCCCACCAATAGTGGAAGAGGGCTCCTTTTGTCCACACCCTCCCCAGAATTTGTTGTCTGTAGATTTTCTGATGATGCCGATTCTAACAGTGTGAGGTGATACCTCATTGTAGTTTTGATTTGCATTTCTCTAATAATTAGTGCTGTTGAGCAGCTTTTCATGTGCGTCTTGGCCATCTCTGTGTCTTCTTTGAAGAAACGTATCTTTAGATCTTCTGCCCATTTTTGTATTGGGTTGTTTGTTTTTTTTAATATTAAGCTGCATGAGCTGTTTATATATATTGGAGATTAAACCTTTGTCCATTGATTCGTTTGCAACTTTTCGCCCCTTCTGAGGGATGCCTTTTTCCATTCCCGTTTTTTTAACCAAAAAGGAAAGAAAGAAAAAGAAGCAGAAAACTAATGTGCATAAAATATGCCTTTTGAAATGGTCGTTTTGAAATATGGACGTCCTTTGAAATTTTTGGTCGATATGTGACCCCAGCATTTGTTTTCAGGGCAGGTGTCATTTACGGGCCTGCAATGATTTTGAATATCAACTGACCATTAGCGCTGGGATTAAAGCTGCTGTTGTGTGAAACGGCCACAAGGTGGCAGCAGTTCTCCCTTACCAATTCTGGTTACTAGGGCAAGAGAGCCTCAATGGAAGTCGTGTTCTAGATTGGAATTTAGAATGGAATGTGCCAGGAGAAAGCCCCTCAAGTTTGTCTCCCTACTTCTTGTTCGTGTTTTTAATTTAATTTTTATTTTTTATTACAGCAAGTTTGATTACAATGTTTGGCTTGTTGGAGGTGTGGAAGATGTGGTTGGTTCTTTTACACATATACACATGTCTGTTTTTCCTGGGATCCTTTTCTCATGTACGTTATGACAGAATGTTGAGGAGTCTTTTGGTATTCCGTAGGTCTTTGGTGATTATATATGTCACCTGTGTTTGTATAAGTCTGTTAACCCCGATATCGTAATGAAACCAATCCTCACACCTTTCCATTGGTGAACCATAAGTTTGTTTAATGAATCTCTGATTGCCCTTCTCGGTGGAAATATCTGCCCTGGTATCCATTTTTAGGTAACACCTATAAGTGATATGATATGATATGTGTCTTTCACTTTCTGACTTACTGCATGTCACGTGATTACCTCTAGACTCATCTACGGTGGTGCAAATGGCATTGTGTTCTTTTTTTCCTTGGCTTCTCTTCTGCCTTAGCGAGGTCCGTTTTCAACAATGTGATTGCCTGAGTGTTGTGGATTAGCTGACCTGGGCAGCCTTACCCTGCCGCCCAGCCCTCCCCAGGTGTGCCTGGTTGAGGTCAATATAAACAGCGCTCCAGGCAGCAATAGCCCCTGAAGCTGTTCCTGACTCCATATTCTCTGCCCCGTCAGCAGTCTCGGGGCGGTGCTGGTGGGAGGGAATGAGGGGCCACAGCTTTGTTGGTGGCCCGGTGTGAGTGGGGTTCTGCTGGCCTTTCTGCAGGAGTTGCCAGGCTGCCACCTGTAAAGAAGAGGATGTGTCACCCATACCTTCCGCTGGAATTTCTCTCCGGACAGAGGTGAGGAAGGAAAAAAGCAGTGGGGGCCGGGACAGGTGGGGTATCTCAGGCAGGACAATGGAAAGCTTCCGGAAGAGCGCCCGGGGGCAGGACCACCCTGGCTGGCCTGCAGGCACCAAGTTGGCCTGCGTGCTGTTGCTGGTGTGGCTCCATGGCCCTTCCTCTAGTCTTTCAAGCCCTTGTACATATTCAGGTGTTTTACCTGGGAAGGGTGGGAACAGTTCAGCAGCAGCTGGCCTGGGGCTCAGCTCACCTTTATTCAGAGATGCCTCTGCACGATCCCCCAGCTTTGCAATGAGGACGCTCCTTGCGTGGGGTGTGGGTTGCTGGCTGTATGGGAGATGATTCCCCACCTCAGACCCATTTCAGAATTGTTTACCGCTGGAGCAAGTGCCCTGATAGGGTTTTCCTCTGTATAACTGGTGGGTTCAGGTTTTTTTTTTTTTTCTTTTATGGTTCAAGTTAGATTTTATTCCTCTTTTATGTATTTATAGATATAAGCATGGAAATAATTCATTCCTGTAAATACATCTGTGTGAAGGGAAGAACTTTTTTCTGTATTATTTTTAAATATTATTTTTTTTAATTTTGAAATTTAATTTTATTTATTTTTTTATACAGCAGGTTATTATTAGTTATGTATTTTATGCATATACATGTATGCAGGTCAATCCCAATCTCCCAACTCATCCCACCACCACCACACCATGGCTTCCCACACTTGGTGTCCATACGTTTGTTCTCTACCTCTGTCTCTATTTCTTCCCCGCAAACCAGTTCATCTGTACCAGTTTTTAGGTTCCACATATATGCATTAATATACAATATTTGTTTTCCTCTTTCTGACTTACTTCATTCTGTATGACAGTCTCTAGATCCATCGATGTCTCTACAAATGACCCAGTTTCATTCCGTTTTATGGCTGAGTAATATTCCATTTTATACATGTACCACATCTTTATCCATTCATCTGTCTGTGGGCATTTAGGTTGCTTCCATTACCTGGCTATTGTAAATAGTGCTGCAATGAACATTGTGGTGAATGTGCCTTTTTGATTTATGGTGTTCTTTGGGTATATGCCCAGAAGTGGGATTGCTGGATCAGATGGTAATTCTATTTCTAGTTTTTTTTTTTAACGAAACTCCATACTGTTCTCCATAGTGACTGTATCAATTTACATTCCCACCAATAGTGGAAGAGGGCTCCTTTTGTCCACACCCTCCCCAGAATTTGTTGTCTGTAGATTTTCTGATGATGCCGATTCTAACAGTGTGAGGTGATACCTCATTGTAATTTTGATTTGCATTTCTCTAATAATTAGTGCTGTTGAGCAGCTTTTCATGTGCGTCTTGGCCATCTCTGTGTCTTCTTTGAAGAAACGTATCTTTAGATCTTCTGCCCATTTTTGTATTGGGTTGTTTGTTTTTTTTAATATTAAGCTGCATGAGCTGTTTATATATATTGGAGATTAAACCTTTGTCCATTGATTCGTTTGCAACTTTTCGCCCCTTCTGAGGGATGCCTTTTTCCATTCCCGTTTTTTTAACCAAAAAGGAAAGAAAGAAAAAGAAGCAGAAAACTAATGTGCATAAAATATGCCTTTTGAAATGGTCGTTTTGAAATATGGACGTCCTTTGAAATTTTTGGTCGATATGTGACCCCAGCATTTGTTTTCAGGGCAGGTGTCATTTACGGGCCTGCAATGATTTTGAATATCAACTGACCATTAGCGCTGGGATTAAAGCTGCTGTTGTGTGAAACGGCCACAAGGTGGCAGCAGTTCTCCCTTACCAATTCTGGTTACTAGGGCAAGAGAGCCTCAATGGAAGTCGTGTTCTAGATTGGAATTTAGAATGGAATGTGCCAGGAGAAAGCCCCTCAAGTTTGTCTCCCTACTTCTTGTTCGTGTTTTTAATTTAATTTTTATTTTTTATTACAGCAAGTTTGATTACAATGTTTGGCTTGTTGGAGGTGTGGAAGATGTGGTTGGTTCTTTTACACATATACACATGTCTGTTTTCCCTGGGATCCTTTTCTCATGTACGTTATGACAGAATGTTGAGGAGTCTTTTGGTATTCCGTAGGTCTTTGGTGATTATATATGTCACCTGTGTTTGTATAAGTCTGTTAACCCCGATATCGTAATGAAACCAATCCTCACACCTTTCCATTGGTGAACCATAAGTTTGTTTAATGAATCTCTGATTGCCCTTCTCGGTGGAAATATCTGCCCTGGTATCCATTTTTAGGTAACACCTATAAGTGATATGATATGATATGTGTCTTTCACTTTCTGACTTACTGCAAGTCACGTGATTACCTCTAGACTCATCTACGGTGGTGCAAATGGCATTGTGTTCTTTTCTTCCTTGGCTTCTCTTCTGCCTTAGCGAGGTCCGTTTTCAACAATGTGATTGCCTGAGTGTTGTGGATTAGCTGACCTGGGCAGCCTTACCCTGCCGCCCAGCCCTCCCCAGGTGTGCCTGGTTGAGGTCAATATAAACAGCGCTCCAGGCAGCAATAGCCCCTGAAGCTGTTCCTGACTCCATATTCTCTGCCCCGTCAGCAGTCTCGGGGCGGTGCTGGTGGGAGGGAATGAGGGGCCACAGCTTTGTTGGTGGCCCGGTGTGAGTGGGGTTCTGCTGGCCTTTCTGCAGGAGTTGCCAGGCTGCCACCTGTAAAGAAGAGGATGTGTCACCCATACCTTCCGCTGGAATTTCTCTCCGGACAGAGGTGAGGAAGGAAAAAAGCAGTGGGGGCCGGGACAGGTGGGGTATCTCAGGCAGGACAATGGAAAGCTTCCGGAAGAGCGCCCGGGGGCAGGACCACCCTGGCTGGCCTGCAGGCACCAAGTTGGCCTGCGTGCTGTTGCTGGTGTGGCTCCATGGCCCTTCCTCTAGTCTTTCAAGCCCTTGTACATATTCAGGTGTTTTACCTGGGAAGGGTGGGAACAGTTCAGCAGCAGCTGGCCTGGGGCTCAGCTCACCTTTATTCAGAGATGCCTCTGCACGATCCCCCAGCTTTGCAATGAGGACGCTCCTTGCGTGGGGTGTGGGTTGCTGGCTGTATGGGAGATGATTCCCCACCTCAGACCCATTTCAGAATTGTTTACCGCTGGAGCAAGTGCCCTGATAGGGTTTTCCTCTGTATAACTGGTGGGTTCAGGTTTTTTTTTTTCTTTTATGGTTCAAGTTAGATTTTATTCCTCTTTTATGTATTTATAGATATAAGCATGGAAATAATTCATTCCTGTAAATACATCTGTGTGAAGGGAAGAACTTTTTTCTGTATTATTTTTAAATATTATTTTTTTTAATTTTGAAATTTAATTTTATTTATTTTTTTATACAGCAGGTTATTATTAGTTATGTATTTTATGCATATACATGTATGCAGGTCAATCCCAATCTCCCAACTCATCCCACCACCACCACCACACCATGGCTTCCCACACTTGGTGTCCATACGTTTGTTCTCTACCTCTGTCTCTATTTCTTCCCTGCAAACCAGTTCATCTGTACCAGTTTTTAGGTTCCACATATATGCATTAATATACAATATTTGTTTTCCTCTTTCTGACTTACTTCATTCTGTATGACAGTCTCTAGATCCATCGATGTCTCTACAAATGACCCAGTTTCATTCCGTTTTATGGCTGAGTAATATTCCATTTTATACATGTACCACATCTTTATCCATTCATCTGTCTGTGGGCATTTAGGTTGCTTCCATTACCTGGCTATTGTAAATAGTGCTGCAATGAACATTGTGGTGAATGTGCCTTTTTGATTTATGGTGTTCTTTGGGTATATGCCCAGAAGTGGGATTGCTGGATCAGATGGTAATTCTATTTCTAGTTTTTTTTTTTAACGAAACTCCATACTGTTCTCCATAGTGACTGTATCAATTTACATTCCCACCAATAGTGGAAGAGGGCTCCTTTTGTCCACACCCTCCCCAGAATTTGTTGTCTGTAGATTTTCTGATGATGCCGATTCTAACAGTGTGAGGTGATACCTCATTGTAGTTTTGATTTGCATTTCTCTAATAATTAGTGCTGTTGAGCAGCTTTTCATGTGCGTCTTGGCCATCTCTGTGTCTTCTTTGAAGAAACGTATCTTTAGATCTTCTGCCCATTTTTGTATTGGGTTGTTTGTTTTTTTTAATATTAAGCTGCATGAGCTGTTTATATATATTGGAGATTAAACCTTTGTCCATTGATTCGTTTGCAACTTTTCGCCCCTTCTGAGGGATGCCTTTTTCCATTCCCGTTTTTTTAACCAAAAAGGAAAGAAAGAAAAAGAAGCAGAAAACTAATGTGCATAAAATATGCCTTTTGAAATGGTCGTTTTGAAATATGGACGTCCTTTGAAATTTTTGGTCGATATGTGACCCCAGCATTTGTTTTCAGGGCAGGTGTCATTTACGGGCCTGCAATGATTTTGAATATCAACTGACCATTAGCGCTGGGATTAAAGCTGCTGTTGTGTGAAACGGCCACAAGGTGGCAGCAGTTCTCCCTTACCAATTCTGGTTACTAGGGCAAGAGAGCCTCAATGGAAGTCGTGTTCTAGATTGGAATTTAGAATGGAATGTGCCAGGAGAAAGCCCCTCAAGTTTGTCTCCCTACTTCTTGTTCGTGTTTTTAATTTAATTTTTATTTTTTATTACAGCAAGTTTGATTACAATGTTTGGCTTGTTGGAGGTGTGGAAGATGTGGTTGGTTCTTTTACACATATACACATGTCTGTTTTCCCTGGGATCCTTTTCTCATGTACGTTATGACAGAATGTTGAGGAGTCTTTTGGTATTCCGTAGGTCTTTGGTGATTATATATGTCACCTGTGTTTGTATAAGTCTGTTAACCCCGATATCGTAATGAAACCAATCCTCACACCTTTCCATTGGTGAACCATAAGTTTGTTTAATGAATCTCTGATTGCCCTTCTCGGTGGAAATATCTGCCCTGGTATCCATTTTTAGGTAACACCTATAAGTGATATGATATGATATGTGTCTTTCACTTTCTGACTTACTGCAAGTCACGTGATTACCTCTAGACTCATCTACGGTGGTGCAAATGGCATTGTGTTCTTTTCTTCCTTGGCTTCTCTTCTGCCTTAGCGAGGTCCGTTTTCAACAATGTGATTGCCTGAGTGTTGTGGATTAGCTGACCTGGGCAGCCTTACCCTGCCGCCCAGCCCTCCCCAGGTGTGCCTGGTTGAGGTCAATATAAACAGCGCTCCAGGCAGCAATAGCCCCTGAAGCTGTTCCTGACTCCATATTCTCTGCCCCGTCAGCAGTCTCGGGGCGGTGCTGGTGGGAGGGAATGAGGGGCCACAGCTTTGTTGGTGGCCCGGTGTGAGTGGGGTTCTGCTGGCCTTTCTGCAGGAGTTGCCAGGCTGCCACCTGTAAAGAAGAGGATGTGTCACCCATACCTTCCGCTGGAATTTCTCTCCGGACAGAGGTGAGGAAGGAAAAAAGCAGTGGGGGCCGGGACAGGTGGGGTATCTCAGGCAGGACAATGGAAAGCTTCCGGAAGAGCGCCCGGGGGCAGGACCACCCTGGCTGGCCTGCAGGCACCAAGTTGGCCTGCGTGCTGTTGCTGGTGTGGCTCCATGGCCCTTCCTCTAGTCTTTCAAGCCCTTGTACATATTCAGGTGTTTTACCTGGGAAGGGTGGGAACAGTTCAGCAGCAGCTGGCCTGGGGCTCAGCTCACCTTTATTCAGAGATGCCTCTGCACGATCCCCCAGCTTTGCAATGAGGACGCTCCTTGCGTGGGGTGTGGGTTGCTGGCTGTATGGGAGATGATTCCCCACCTCAGACCCATTTCAGAATTGTTTACCGCTGGAGCAAGTGCCCTGATAGGGTTTTCCTCTGTATAACTGGTGGGTTCAGGTTTTTTTTTTTTCTTTTATGGTTCAAGTTAGATTTTATTCCTCTTTTATGTATTTATAGATATAAGCATGGAAATAATTCATTCCTGTAAATACATCTGTGTGAAGGGAAGAACTTTTTTCTGTATTATTTTTAAATATTATTTTTTTTAATTTTGAAATTTAATTTTATTTATTTTTTTATACAGCAGGTTATTATTAGTTATGTATTTTATGCATATACATGTATGCAGGTCAATCCCAATCTCTCAACTCATCCCACCACCACCACCACACCATGGCTTCCCACACTTGGTGTCCATACGTTTGTTCTCTACCTCTGTCTCTATTTCTTCCCTGCAAACCAGTTCATCTGTACCAGTTTTTAGGTTCCACATATATGCATTAATATACAATATTTGTTTTCCTCTTTCTGACTTACTTCATTCTGTATGACAGTCTCTAGATCCATCGATGTCTCTACAAATGACCCAGTTTCATTCCGTTTTATGGCTGAGTAATATTCCATTTTATACATGTACCACATCTTTATCCATTCATCTGTCTGTGGGCATTTAGGTTGCTTCCATTACCTGGCTATTGTAAATAGTGCTGCAATGAACATTGTGGTGAATGTGCCTTTTTGATTTATGGTGTTCTTTGGGTATATGCCCAGAAGTGGGATTGCTGGATCAGATGGTAATTCTATTTCTAGTTTTTTTTTTTAACGAAACTCCATACTGTTCTCCATAGTGACTGTATCAATTTACATTCCCACCAATAGTGGAAGAGGGCTCCTTTTGTCCACACCCTCCCCAGAATTTGTTGTCTGTAGATTTTCTGATGATGCCGATTCTAACAGTGTGAGGTGATACCTCATTGTAGTTTTGATTTGCATTTCTCTAATAATTAGTGCTGTTGAGCAGCTTTTCATGTGCGTCTTGGCCATCTCTGTGTCTTCTTTGAAGAAACGTATCTTTAGATCTTCTGCCCATTTTTGTATTGGGTTGTTTGTTTTTTTTTAATATTAAGCTGCATGAGCTGTTTATATATATTGGAGATTAAACCTTTGTCCATTGATTCGTTTGCAACTTTTCGCCCCTTCTGAGGGATGCCTTTTTCCATTCCCGTTTTTTTAACCAAAAAGGAAAGAAAGAAAAAGAAGCAGAAAACTAATGTGCATAAAATATGCCTTTTGAAATGGTCGTTTTGAAATATGGACGTCCTTTGAAATTTTTGGTCGATATGTGACCCCAGCATTTGTTTTCAGGGCAGGTGTCATTTACGGGCCTGCAATGATTTTGAATATCAACTGACCATTAGCGCTGGGATTAAAGCTGCTGTTGTGTGAAACGGCCACAAGGTGGCAGCAGTTCTCCCTTACCAATTCTGGTTACTAGGGCAAGAGAGCCTCAATGGAAGTCGTGTTCTAGATTGGAATTTAGAATGGAATGTGCCAGGAGAAAGCCCCTCAAGTTTGTCTCCCTACTTCTTGTTCGTGTTTTTAATTTAATTTTTATTTTTTATTACAGCAAGTTTGATTACAATGTTTGGCTTGTTGGAGGTGTGGAAGATGTGGTTGGTTCTTTTACACATATACACATGTCTGTTTTCCCTGGGATCCTTTTCTCATGTACGTTATGACAGAATGTTGAGGAGTCTTTTGGTATTCCGTAGGTCTTTGGTGATTATATATGTCACCTGTGTTTGTATAAGTCTGTTAACCCCGATATCGTAATGAAACCAATCCTCACACCTTTCCATTGGTGAACCATAAGTTTGTTTAATGAATCTCTGATTGCCCTTCTCGGTGGAAATATCTGCCCTGGTATCCATTTTTAGGTAACACCTATAAGTGATATGATATGATATGTGTCTTTCACTTTCTGACTTACTGCAAGTCACGTGATTACCTCTAGACTCATCTACGGTGGTGCAAATGGCATTGTGTTCTTTTCTTCCTTGGCTTCTCTTCTGCCTTAGCGAGGTCCGTTTTCAACAATGTGATTGCCTGAGTGTTGTGGATTAGCTGACCTGGGCAGCCTTACCCTGCCGCCCAGCCCTCCCCAGGTGTGCCTGGTTGAGGTCAATATAAACAGCGCTCCAGGCAGCAATAGCCCCTGAAGCTGTTCCTGACTCCATATTCTCTGCCCCGTCAGCAGTCTCGGGGCGGTGCTGGTGGGAGGGAATGAGGGGCCACAGCTTTGTTGGTGGCCCGGTGTGAGTGGGGTTCTGCTGGCCTTTCTGCAGGAGTTGCCAGGCTGCCACCTGTAAAGAAGAGGATGTGTCACCCATACCTTCCGCTGGAATTTCTCTCCGGACAGAGGTGAGGAAGGAAAAAAGCAGTGGGGGCCGGGACAGGTGGGGTATCTCAGGCAGGACAATGGAAAGCTTCCGGAAGAGCGCCCGGGGGCAGGACCACCCTGGCTGGCCTGCAGGCACCAAGTTGGCCTGCGTGCTGTTGCTGGTGTGGCTCCATGGCCCTTCCTCTAGTCTTTCAAGCCCTTGTACATATTCAGGTGTTTTACCTGGGAAGGGTGGGAACAGTTCAGCAGCAGCTGGCCTGGGGCTCAGCTCACCTTTATTCAGAGATGCCTCTGCACGATCCCCCAGCTTTGCAATGAGGACGCTCCTTGCGTGGGGTGTGGGTTGCTGGCTGTATGGGAGATGATTCCCCACCTCAGACCCATTTCAGAATTGTTTACCGCTGGAGCAAGTGCCCTGATAGGGTTTTCCTCTGTATAACTGGTGGGTTCAGGTTTTTTTTTTTTCTTTTATGGTTCAAGTTAGATTTTATTCCTCTTTTATGTATTTATAGATATAAGCATGGAAATAATTCATTCCAATAAATACCTCTGTGTGAAGGGAAGAACTTTTTCCTGTATTATTTTTAAATTTTTTTTTTAAAATTTTGAAATTTAATTTTATTTTTTTATACAGCAGGTTATTATTAGTTATGTATTTTATGCATATACATGTATGCAGTTCAATCCCAATCTCCCAACTCATCCCACCACCAAAAAACCATGGCTTCCCACACTTGGTGTCCATACGTTTGTTCTCTACCTCCGTGTCTCTATTTCTTCCCTGCAAACCAGTTCCTCTGTAAAATTTCTTAGGTTCCACATATATGCATTAATATACAATATTTGTTTTCCTCTTTCTGACTTACCTCATTCTGTATGACAGTCTCTAGATCCATCGATGTCTCTACAAATGACCCAGTTTCATTCCTTTTAATGGCCGAGTAATATTCCATTTTATATATGTACCCCATCTTTATCCATTCATCTGTCTGTGGGCATTTAGGTTGCTTCCATTACCTGGCTATTTTAAATAGTGCTGCAATGAACATAGTGGTGAATGTGCCTTTTTGATTTATGGTGTTCTTTGGGTATATGCCCAGAAGTGGGATTGCTGGATCAGATGGTAATTCTATTTCTAGTTTTTTTTTTAACGAAACTCCATACTGTTCTCCATAGTGACTGTATCAATTTACATTCCCACCAATAGTGGAAGAGGGCTCCTTTTGTCCACACCCTCCCCAGAATTTGTTGTCTGTAGATTTTCTGATGATGCCGATCCTAACAGGTGTGAGGTGATACCTCATTGTAGTTTTGATTTGCATTTCTCTAATAATTAGTGCTGTTGAGCAGCTTTTCTTGTGCGTCTTGGCCATCTCTGTGTCTTCTTTGACGAAACGTCTCTTTAGAACTTCTGCCCATTTTTGTATTGGGTTGTTTGTTTTTTTAATATTAAGCTGCATGAGCTGTTTATATATATTGGAGATTAAACCTTTGTCCATTGATTCGTTTGCAACGATTTTCGCCCTGTCTGAGGGATGCCTTTTTCCATTCCCGTCTTTTTAACCAAAAAACAAAGAAAGACAAGAAGCAGAACACTAATGTGCATAAAATATGCCTTTTGAAAAGGTCGTTTAGAAATATGGACGTCCTTTGAATTTTTTGGTCGATATGTGACCCCAGGATTTGTTTTCAGGGCAGGTGTCTTTTAGAGGCCTGCAGTGATTTTCAATATCAACTGACCATTAGCGTTGGGATTAAAGCTGCTGTTGTGTGAAACGGCCACAAGGTGGCAGCAGTTCTCCCTTACCAATTCTGGTTACTAGGGCAAGAGAGCCTCAATGGAAGTCGTGTTCTAGATTGGAATTTAGAATGGAATGTGCCAGGAGAAAGACCCTCAAGTTTGTCTCCCTACTTCTTGTTCGTATTTTTAATTTAAATTTTTATTTTTTATTACAGCAAGTTTGATTACAATGTTTGGCTTATTGTAGGTGTCGAAGATGTGGTTCTTTTACACATATACAGATGTCTGTTCTTCCTGGGATCCTTTTCCCAGATACGTTATGACAAAATGTTGAGTAGTCTTCTCTTGGTATTCCGTACGTCTTTGGTGATTATATATGTCACCTGTGTTTGTATATGTCTGTTATCCCCAATATCGTAATGAAACCAATCCTCACACCTTTCCTTTGGTGTACCATAAGTTTGTTTAATGAATCTGTGATTGCCCTTCTCCGTTGAAATATCTGCCCTGGAATCCATTTTTAGGTAACACCTATAAGTGATATGATATGATATGTGTCTTTCACTTTTTGACTTACTACAAGTCACGTGATTACCTCTAGACTCATCTACGGGGCTGCAAATGGCATTGTGTCCTTATTTTCCATGGCTTCTATTCTGCCTTAGCGAGGTCCATTTTCAACAATGTGATTCCCTGAGGGCTGTGGATTAGCTGACCTGGGCAGCCTTACCCTGCCGGCCAGCCCTCCCCAGGTGTGCCTGGTTGAGATCAATATAAACAGCGCTCCAGGCAGCAATAGCCCCTGAAGCTGTGCCTGACTCCATATTCTCTGCCCCGTCAGCCGTCTCGGGGCTGAGCTGGTGGAAGGGAATGAGGGGCCACAGCTTTGTTGGTGGCCCGGTGTGAGTGGGGCACTGCTGGCCTTTCTGCAGGAGTTGCCAGGCTGCCACCTGTAAAGAAGAGGATGTGTCACCCATAACTTCCGCAGGAATTTCTCTCCTGACAGAGGTGAGGAAAGAAAAAAGCAGTGGGGGCCGGGACAGGATGGGTATCACAGGCAGGACAATGGAAAGCTTCCGGAACAGTACACGGGGCCAGGACAACCCTGGCTGGCCTGCATGCACCAAGTTGGCCTGCGTGCTGTCGCTAGTGTGGCTCCACGTCCCTTCCTCTAGGCTTTCAAGCCCTTGTACATATTCAGGTGTTTTACCTGCGAAGGGTGGGAACAGTTCAGCAGCAGCTGGCCTGGGGCTCAGCTCACCTTTATTCAGAGATGCCTCGGCACGGTCTCCCAGCTTTGCAATGAGGACGCTCCTTGCGTGGGGGGTGGGTGCTAGCTGGATGGGAGATGATTCCACACCTCTGACCAATTTCAGAATTGTTTACCACTGGAGCAAGTGCCCTGATAGGGTTTTCCTCTGTATAACTGGTGGGTTCAGGTTTTTTTTCGTTTATGGTTCAAGTTAGATTTTATTCCTCTTTTATGTATTTATAGATATAAGCATGAAAATAATTCATTTTATAAATACATGTGTGTGAAGGGAAGAACTTTTTTCTGTTTTATTTTTAAATTTTATTTTTTAAAATTTGAAATTTAATTTTATTTACTTTTTTATACAGCAGGTTATTATCAGTTATGTATTTTATGCATATACATGTATACAGGTCAATCCCAATCTCCCAACTCATCCCACCACCACCACCCCATGGCTTTCCCCACTTTGTGTCCATACGTTTGTTCTCTACCTCTGTGTCTCTATTTCTGCCCTGCAAACCAGTTCATCTGTACCATTTTTCTAGGTTCCACATATAGGCATTAATATACAATATTTGTTTTTCTCTTTCTGACTTACTTCACTCTATGACAGTCTCTAGATCGATCAACTTCTCTACAAATGACCCAGTTTCATTCCTTTTTATGGCTGAGTAATATTCCATTTTATATATGTACCACATCTTTATCCATTCGTCTGTCTGTGGGCCTTTAGGTTGCTTCCATTACCTGGCTATTGTAAATAGTGCTGCAATGAACATTGTGGTGAATGTGTCTCTGTGATTTATGGTTTTCTCTGGGTAAATGCCCAGAAGTGGGATTGCTGGATCCTATGGTAATTCTCTTTTTAGTTTTTTAAAGGAACCTCCATACTGTTCTCCATAGTGACTGTACCAATTAACATTCCCACCAATAGCGGAAGAGGGTCCTTTTGTCCACACCCTCCCCAGAATTTGTTGTTTGTAGATTATCTGATGATGCCGATTCTAACAGGTGTGAGGTCTTACCTCATTGTAGTTTTGATTTGCATTTCTCTAATAATTAGTGATGTTGAGCATCTTGTCATGTGCGTCTTGGCCATCTCTGTGTCTTCTTTGAAGAAACGTCTATTTAGATCTTCTGCCCATTTTTGTATTGGGTTCTTTGTTTTATTAATATTAAGCTGCATGAGCTGTTTATATATATTGGAGATTAAACCTTTGTCCATTGATTCGTTTGTGAAAGTTTTCGCCCATTCTGAGGGTTGCCTTTTTCCATTCCCGTTTTTTTAACAAAGAAAGAAAGCAAGCAAAAGAAGCAGAACACTAATGTGCGTGAAATATGCCTCTTGAAACTGTCGTTTTGAAATATGGACGTCTTTTGACTTTTTTGGTCGATATATGACCCCAGGATTTGTTTTCAGGGCAGGTGTCATTTACAGGCCTGAAATGATTTGGAATATCCACTGACCATAGGGCTGGGATTAAAGCTGCTGTTGTGTGAAACGGCCACAAAGTGGCAGCAGTTCTCCCTTACCAAACCTGGTTACTAGGGCAGCAGAGTCTCAATGGAAGTCGCGTTCTAGATTGGAATATAGAACGGAATGTGCCAGGAGAAAGCCCCTCAAGTTTGTCTCACTACTTCTTGTTCGTGTTTTTAATTTAATTTTTTATTTTTTATTACAGCAAGTTTGAGTACAAAGTTTAGCTTGTTGTAGCTGTGCAAGAGGTGCTTCTTTTACACATCTACATATGTCTGTTCTTCCTCGGATCCTTTTCCCATGTACGTTATGACAGAATGTTGAGTAGTCTTCTCTTGGTACTCCGTAGGTCTTTGGTGATTATATACGTCTGCTGTGTTTGTATATGTCTGTTAACCCCAATATCGTAATGAATTCAATCCTCACACCTTTCCTTTGGTGAACCATATGTTTGTTTAATGAATCTGTGATTGCCCTTCTCCGTGTAAATATCTGCCCTGGTATCAATTTATACGTAACACCTATAAGTGATATGATATGATATGTGTCTTTCACTTTCTGACTTACTCCAAGTCACGTGATTACCTCTAGACTCATCTACGGTGCTGCAAATGGCATTGTGTCCTTTTTTTCCTTGGCGAATATTCTGTCTTAGCGAGGTCCATTTTCTGCAATGTGATTCCCTGAGGGCTGAGGATTAGCTGACCTGGGCAGCCTGACCCTGCCGGCAAGCCCTCCCCAGGTGTGCCTGGGTTGAGGTCAATATAAACAGCACTCCAGGCAGCAATAGCCCCTGCAGCTGTGCCTGACTCCATATTCTCTGCCCCGTCAGCAGTCTCGGGGCTGTGCTGGTGGGAGGGTGTGAGGGTCCAAGGCTTTGTGGGCGGCCCGTTGTGAGTGGGGCTCTGCTGGACTTTCTGCAGGAGTTGCCAGGCTGCCACCTGTAAAGAAGAGGATGTGTCACCCATAACTTTCACTGGAATATCTCTCCGGGCTGAGGTGAGGAAGGAAAAAAAGGAGTGGGGGCCGGGACAGGAGCGGTATCTCAGGCAGGGCAATGGAAAGCTTCCAGAAGAGCGCCCGTGGCCAGGACCATCCTGGCTGACCTGCAGGCACCAAGGTGGCCTGCGTGCTGTCGCTGGTGTGGCTCCACGGCCCTTCCTCTAGGCTTTCAAGCCCTTGTACATATTCAGGTGTTTCACCTGGGAAGGGTGGGAACAGTTCAGCAGCAGCTGGCCTGGGGCTCAGCTCACGTTTACTCACAGAGGCCTCGCCACGGTCCCACAGCTTTGCAATAAGGACGCTCCTTGCGTGGGCGGGCGGGGCTGCTGGCTGTATGGGGGATGATTCCCCACCTCTGACCAATTTCAGAATTGTTTACCACTGGAGCAAGTGCCTTGGTTGTGTTTCCCTCTGTATAACTGTTATGTTCAGTATTCTTTTCTTTTTTGGTTCAAGTTAGATTTTATTCCTCTTTTATGTATTTATGGATATAAGCATGGAAATAATTCATTCTTATAAATACATCAGTGTGAATGGAAGAACTTTTTTTCTGTTTTATTTTTACATTTTATTTTAAAAAATTTTGAAATTTAATTTTATTTATTTTTTATACAGTAGGTTATTATTAGTTATCTATTTTATGCATAGACATGTATACAGGTCAATCCCAATCTCCCAACTCATCCCACCACCACCACCCCATGGCTTCCCCCACTTTGTGTCCATACGTTTGTTCTCTGCCTCTGTGTCTCTATTTCTGCCCTGCAAACCAGTTCATCTGTACCGTTTTTCTAGGTTCCACATATAGGCATTAATATACAATATTTGTTTTTCTCTTTCTGACTTACTTCACTCTGTATGACAGTGTCTAGATTCATCAACTTCTCTACAAATGACGCAGTTTCATTCCTTTTTATGGCTGAGTAATATTCCATTTTATATATGTACCACATCTTTATCCATTCGTCTGTCTGTGGCCATTTAGGTTGCTTCCATTACCTGGCTATTGTAAATAGTGCTGCAATGAACATTGTGGTGAATGTGTCTCTGTGATTTATGGTTTTCCCTGGGTAAATGCCCAGAAGTGGGATTGCTGGATCCTATGGTAATTCTCTTTTTAGTTTTTTAAAGGAACCTCCATACTGTTCTCCATAGTGACTGTATCAATTTACATTCCCACCAATAACGGAAGAGGGTTCCTTTTGTCCACACCCTCCCCAGAATTTGTTGTTTGTAGATTATCTGATGATGTCGATTCTAACAGGTGTGAGGTGTTACCTCATTGTAGTTTTGATTTGCATTTCTCTAATAATTAGTGATGTTGAGCAGCTTGTCATGTGCGTCTTGGCCATCTCTGTGTCTTCTTTGAAGAAACGTCTATTTAGATCTTCTGCCCATTTTTTTATTGGGTTGTTTGTTTTACTAATATTAAGCTGCATGAGCTGTTTATATATATTGGAGATTAAACATTTGTCCATTGATTCGTTGGTGAACATTTTCGCCCATTCTGAGGGTTGCCTTTTTCCATTCCCAATTTTTAACAAAGAAAGAAAGAAAGCAAAAGAAGCAGAACACTAATGTGCGTGAAATATGCCTCTTGAAACTGTCGTTTTGAAATATGGACGTCTTTTGAATTTTTTGGTCGATATATGACCCCAGGATTTGTTTTCAGGGCAGGTGTCCTTTACAGGCCTGTAATGATTTGGAATATCCACTGACCATTAGCGCTGGGATTAAAGCTGCTGTTATGTGAAACGGCCAAAAGGTGGCAGCAGTTCTCCCTTACCAAATCTGGTTACTAGGGCAGCAGAGCCTCAATGGAAGTCGCGTTCTAGATTGGAATGTAGAACGGAATGTGCCAGGAGAAAGCCCCTCATGTTTCTCTCACTACTTCTTGTTCGTGTTTTTAATATAATTTTTTATTTTTTATTACAGCAAGTTTGAGTACAACGTTTAGCTTGTTGTAGGTGTGCAAGAGGTGGTTCTTTTACACATATACATATGTCTGTTCTTCCTGGGATCCTTTTCCCATGTACGTTATGACACAATGTTGAGTAGTCTTCTCTTGGTACTCCGTAGGTCTTTGGTGATTATATACGTCTACTGTGTTTGTATATGTCTGTTAACCCCAATATCGTAATGAATTCAATCCTCACACCTTTCCTTTGGTGAACCATAATTTTGTTTAATGAATCTGTGATTGCCCTTCTCCGTGGAAATATCTGCCCTGGTATCAATTTATACGTAACACCTATAAGTGATATGATATGATATGTGTCTTTCACTTTCTGACTTACTCCAAGTCACGTGATTACCTCTAGACTCATCTAGGGTGCTGCAAATGGCATTGTGTCCTTTTTTTTCCTTGGCGAATATTCTGTCTTTGCGAGACCCATTTTCTGCAATGTGATTCCCTGAGGGCTGAGGATTAGCTGACTTGGGCAGCCTGACCCTGCCGGCAAGCCCTCCCCAGGTGTGCCTGGGTTGAGGTCAATATAAACAGCACTCCAGGCAGCAATAGCCCCTGCAGCTGTGCCTGACTCCATATTCTCTGCCCCGTCAGCAGTCTCGGGGCTGTGCTGGTGGGAGGGTGTGAGGGTCCACGACTTTGTGGGTGGCCCGGTGTGAGTGGGGCTCTGCTGGACTTTCTGCATGAGTTGCCAGGCTGCCACCTGTAAAGAAGAGGATGTGTCACCCATAAATTCCACTGGAATATCTCTCCGGGCTGAGGTGAGGAAGGAAAAAAAGGAGTGGGGGCCGGGACAGGAGGGGTATCTCAGGCAGGGCAATGGAAAGCTTCCAGAAGAGCGCCCGTGGCCAGGACCATCCTGGCTGACATGCAGGCACCAAGTTGGCCGGCGTGCTGTCGCTGGTGTGGCTCCACGGCCCTTCCTCTAGGCTTTCAAACCCTTGTCCCTTGTACATATTCAGGTGTTTCACCTGGGAAGGGTGGGAACAGTTCAGCAGCATCTGGCCTGGGGCTCTGCTCACGTTTACTCACAGAAGCCTCGCCACGGTCCCACAGCTTTGCAATAAGGACGCTCCTTGCGTGGGCGGGCGGGGCTGCTGGCTGTATGGAGGATGATTCCCCACCTCTGACCAATTTCAGAATTGTTTACCACTGGAGCAAGTGCCTTGTTTGTGTTTCCCTCTGTATAACTGTTAGGTTCAGCTTTTTTTTCTTTTTTGGTTCAAGTTAGATTTTATTCCCCTTTTATGTATTTATGGATATAAGCATGGAAATAATTCATTCTTATAAATACATCAGTGTGAATGGAAGAACTTTTTTTCTGTTTTATTTTTACATTTTATTTTTAAAAATTTTGAAATTTAATTTTATTTATTTTTTTATACAGTAGGTTATTATTAGTTATCTATTTTATGCATAGACAAGTATACAGGTCAATCCCAATCTCCCAACTCATCCCACCACCACCACCCCATGGCTTCCCCCACTTTGTGTCCATACGTTTGTTCTCTACATCTGTGTCTCTATTTCTGCCCTGCAAACCAGTTCTTCTGTACCATTTTTCTAGGTTCCACATATAGTCATTAATATACAATATTTGTTTTTCTCTTTCTGACTTACTTCACTCTTTATGACAGTCACTAGATCCATCAACTTCTCTACAAATGACGCAGTTTCATTCCTTTTTATGGCTGAGTAATATTCCATTTTATATATGTACCACATCTTTATCCATTCGTCTGTCTGTGGCCATTTAGTTTGCTTCCATTACCTGGCTATTGTAAATAGTGCTGCAATGAACATTGTGGTGAATGTGTCTCTGTGATTTATGGTTTTCCCTGGGTAAATGCCCAGAAGTGGGATTGCTGGATCCTATGGTAATTCTCTTTTTAGTTTTTTAAAGGAACCTCCATACTGTTCTCCATAGTGACTGTATCAATTTACATTCCCACCAATAACGGAAGAGGGTTCCTTTTGTCCACACCCTCCCCAGAATTTGTTGTTTGTAGATTATCTGATGATGTCGATTCTAACAGGTGTGAGGTGTTACCTCATTGTAGTTTTGATTTGCATTTCTCTAATAATTAGTGATGTTGAGCAGCTTGTCATGTGCGTCTTGGCCATCTCTGTGTCTTCTTTGAAGAAACGTCTATTTAGATCTTCTGCCCATTTTTTTATTGGGTTGTTTGTTTTACTAATATTAAGCTGCATGAGCTGTTTATATATATTGGAGATTAAACCTTTGTCCATTGATTCGTTGGTGAACATTTTCGCCCATTCTGAGGGTTGCCTTTTTCCATTCCCAATTTTTAACAAAGAAAGAAAGAAAGCAAAATAAGCAGAACACTAATGTGCGTGAAATATGCCTCTTGAAACTGTCGTTTTGAAATATGGACGTCTTTTGAATTTTTTGGTCGATATATTACCCCAGGATTTGTTTTCAGAGCAGGTGTCATTTACAGGCCTGTAATGATTTGGAATATCCACTGACCATTAGCGCTGGGATTAAAGCTGCTGTTATGTGAAACGGCCAAAAGGTGGCAGCAGTTCTCCCTTACCAAATCTGGTTACTAGGGCAGCAGAGCCTCAATGGAAGTCGCGTTCTAGATTGGAATGTAGAACGGAATGTGCCAGGAGAAAGCCCCTCAAGTTTCTCTCACTACTTCTTGTTCGTGTTTTTAATATAATTTTTTATTTTTTATTACAGCAAGTTTGAGTACAACGTTTAGCTTGTTGTAGGTGTGCAAGAGGTGGTTCTTTTACACATATACATATGTCTGTTCTTCCTGGGATCCTTTTCCCATGTACGTTATGACACAATGTTGAGTAGTCTTCTCTTGGTACTCCGTAGGTCTTTGGTGATTATATACGTCTACTGTGTTTGTATATGTCTGTTAACCCCAATATCGTAATGAATTCAATCCTCACACCTTTCCTTTGGTGAACCATAATTTTGTTTAATGAATCTGTGATTGCCCTTCTCCGTGGAAATATCTGCCCTGGTATCAATTTATACGTAACACCTATAAGTGATATGATATGATATGTGTCTTTCACTTTCTGACTTACTCCAAGTCACGTGATTACCTCTAGACTCATCTAGGGTGCTGCAAATGGCATTGTGTCCTTTTTTTTCCTTGGCGAATATTCTGTCTTTGCGAGACCCATTTTCTGCAATGTGATTCCCTGAGGGCTGAGGATTAGCTGACTTGGGCAGCCTGACCCTGCCGGCAAGCCCTCCCCAGGTGTGCCTGGGTTGAGGTCAATATAAACAGCACTCCAGGCAGCAATAGCCCCTGCAGCTGTGCCTGACTCCATATTCTCTGCCCCGTCAGCAGTCTCGGGGCTGTGCTGGTGGGAGGGTGTGAGGGTCCAAGGCTTTGTGGGTGGCCCGGTGTGAGTGGGGCTCTGCTGGACTTTCTGCATGAGTTGCCAGGCTGCCACCTGTAAAGAAGAGGATGTGTCACCCATAAATTCCACTGGAATATCTCTCCGGGCTGAGGTGAGGAAGGAAAAAAAGGAGTGGGGGCCGGGACAGGAGGGGTATCTCAGGCAGGGCAATGGAAAGCTTCCAGAAGAGCGCCCGTGGCCAGGACCATCCTGGCTGACATGCAGGCACCAAGTTGGCCGGCGTGCTGTCGCTGGTGTGGCTCCACGGCCCTTCCTCTAGGCTTTCAAGCCCTTGTACATATTCAGGTGTTTCACCTGGGAAGGGTGGGAACAGTTCAGCAGCATCTGGCCTGGGGCTCTGCTCACGTTTACTCACAGAAGCCTCGCCACGGTCCCACAGCTTTGCAATAAGGACGCTCCTTGCGTGGGCGGGCGGGGCTGCTGGCTGTATGGAGGATGATTCCCCACCTCTGACCAATTTCAGAATTGTTTACCACTGGAGCAAGTGCCTTGTTTGTGTTTCCCTCTGTATAACTGTTAGGTTCAGCTTTTTTTTCTTTTTTGGTTCAAGTTAGATTTTATTCCCCTTTTATGTATTTATGGATATAAGCATGGAAATAATTCATTCTTATAAATACATCAGTGTGAATGGAAGAACTTTTTTTCTGTTTTATTTTTACATTTTATTTTTAAAAATTTTGAAATTTAATTTTATTTATTTTTTTATACAGTAGGTTATTATTAGTTATCTATTTTATGCATAGACAAGTATACAGGTCAATCCCAATCTCCCAACTCATCCCACCACCACCACCCCATGGCTTCCCCCACTTTGTGTCCATACGTTTGTTCTCTACCTCTGTGTCTCTATTTCTGCCCTGCAAACCAGTTCTTCTGTACCATTTTTCTAGGTTCCACATATAGTCATTAATATACAATATTTGTTTTTCTCTTTCTGACTTACTTCACTCTTTATGACAGTCACTAGATCCATCAACTTCTCTACAAATGACCCAGTTTCATTCCTTTTTATGGCTGAGTAATATTCCATTTTATATATGTACCACATCTTTATCCATTCGTCTGTCTGTGGCCATTTAGTTTGCTTCCATTACCTGGCTATTGTAAATAGTGCTGCAATGAACATTGTGGTGAATGTGTCTCTGTGATTTATGGTTTTCCCTGGGTAAATGCCCAGAAGTGGGATTGCTGGATCCTATGGTAATTCTCTTTTTAGTTTTTTAAAGGAACCTCCATACTGTTCTCCATAGTGACTGTATCAATTTACATTCCCACCAATAACGGAAGAGGGTTCCTTTTGTCCACACCCTCCCCAGAATTTGTTTGTAGATTATCTGATGATGCCGATTCTAAAAGGTGTGAGGTCTTACCTCATTGTAGTTTTGATTTGCATTTCTCTAATAATTAGTGATGTTGAGCAGCTTGTCATGTGCGTCTTGGCCATCTCTGTGTCTTCTTTGAAGAAACGTCTATTTAGATCTTCTGCCCATATTTGTATTGGGTTGTTTGTTTTATTAATATTAAGCTGCATGAGCTGTTTATATATATTGGAGATTAAACCTTTGTCCATTGATTCGTTTGTGAACCTTTTCGCCCATTCTGAGGGTTGCCTTTTTCCATTCCCGTTTTTTTAACAAAGAAAGAAAGCAAGCAAAAGAAGCAGAACACTAATGTGCGTGAAATATGCCTCTTGAAACTGTCGTTTTGAAATATGGACGTCTTTTGAATTTTTTGGTCGATATATGACCCCAGGATTTGTTTTCAGGGCAGGTGTCATTTTCAGGCCTGTAATGATTTGGAATATCCACTGACAATTAGCGCTGGGATTAAAGCTGCTGTTGTATGAAACGGCCACAAGGTGGCAGCAGTTCTCCCTTACCAAACCTGGTTACTAGGGCAGCAGAGCCTCAATGGAAGTCGCGTTCTAGATTGGAATGTAGAACGGAATGTGCCAGGAGAAAGCCCCTCAAGTTTGTCTCACTACTTCTTGTTCGTGTTTTTAATTTAATTTTTTATTTTTTATTACAGAAAGTTTGAGTACAACGTTTAGCTTGTTGTAGGTGTGGAAGAGGTGGTTCTTTTACACATATACATATGCCTGTTCTTCCTGGGATCCTTTTCCCATGTACGTTATGACAGAATGTTGAGTAGTCTTCTCTTGGTACTCCGTAGGTCTTTGGTGATTATATACGTCTACTGTGTTTGTATATGTCTGTTAACCCCAATATCGTAATGAATTCAATCCTCACACCTTTCCTTTGGTGAACCATAAGTTTGTTTAATGAATCTGTGATTGCCCTTCTCCGTGGAAATATCTGCCCTGGTATCAATTTATAGGTAACACCTATAAGTGATATGATATGATATGTGTCTTTCACTTTCTGACTTACTCCAAGTCACGTGATTACCTCTAGACTCATCTACGGTGCTGCAAATGTCATTGTGTCCTTTTTTTCCTTGGCGAATATTCTGTCTTAGCGAGGTCCATTTTCTGCAATGTGATTCCCTGAGGGCTGAGGATTAGCTGACCTGGGCAGCCTGACCCTGCCGGCACGCCCTCCCCAGGTGTGCCTGGGTTGAGGTCAATATAAACAGCACTCCAGGCAGCAATAGCCCCTGCAGCTGTGCCTGACTCCATATTCTCTGCCCCGTCAGCAGTCTCGGTGCTGTGCTGGTGGGAGGGTGTGAGGGTCCACGGCTTTGTGGGCGGCCCGGTGTGAGTGGGGCTCTGCTGGACTTTCTGCAGGAGTTGCCAGGCTGCCACCTGTAAAGAAGAGGATGTGTCACCCATAACTTCCACTGGAGTATCTCTCCGGGCTGAGGTGAGGAAGGAAAAAAAGGAGTGGGGGCCGGGACAGGAGGGGTATCTCAGGCAGGGCAATGGAAAGCTTCCAGAAGAGCGCCCGTGGCCAGTACCATCCTGGCTGACCTGCAGGCACCAAGTTGGCCTGCGTGCTGTCGCTGGTGTGGCTCCACGGCCCTTCCTCTAGGCTTTCAAGCCCTTGTACATATTCAGGTGTTTCACCTGGGAAGGGTGGGAACAGTTCAGCAGCAGCTGGCCTGGGGCTCAGCTCACCTTTATTCAGAGATGCCTCTGCACGATCCCCCAGCTTTGCAATGAGGTCGCTCCTTGCGTGGGGTGTGGGTTGCTGGCTGTATGGGAGATGATTCCCCACCTCAGACCCATTTCAGAATTGTTTACCGCTGGAGCAAGTGCCCTGATAGGGTTTTCCTCTGTATAACTGGTGGGTTCAGGTTTTTTTTTTTCTTTTATGGTTCAGGTTAGATTTTATTCCTCTTTTATGTATTTATAGATATAAGCATGGAAATAATTCATTCCTGTAAATACATCTGTGTGAAGGGAAGAACTTTTTTCTGTATTATTTTTAAATATTATTTTTTTTAATTTTGAAATTTAATTTTATTTATTTTTTTATACAGCAGGTTATTATTAGTTATGTATTTTATGCATATACATGTATGCAGGTCAATCCCAATCTCCCAACTCATCCCACCACCACCACACCATGGCTTCCCACACTTGGTGTCCATACGTTTGTTCTCTACCTCTGTCTCTATTTCTTCCCTGCAAACCAGTTCATCTGTACCAGTTTTTAGGTTCCACATATATGCATTAATATACAATATTTGTTTTCCTCTTTCTGACTTACTTCATTCTGTATGACAGTCTCTAGATCCATCGATGTCTCTACAAATGACCCAGTTTCATTCCGTTTTATGGCTGAGTAATATTCCATTTTATACATGTACCACATCTTTATCCATTCATCTGTCTGTGGGCATTTAGGTTGCTTCCATTACCTGGCTATTGTAAATAGTGCTGCAATGAACATTGTGGTGAATGTGCCTTTTTGATTTATGGTGTTCTTTGGGTATATGCCCAGAAGTGGGATTGCTGGATCAGATGGTAATTCTATTTCTAGTTTTTTTTTTAACGAAACTCCATACTGTTCTCCATAGTGACTGTATCAATTTACATTCCCACCAATAGTGGAAGAGGGCTCCTTTTGTCCACACCCTCCCCAGAATTTGTTGTCTGTAGATTTTCTGATGATGCCGATTCTAACAGTGTGAGGTGATACCTCATTGTAGTTTTGATTTGCATTTCTCTAATAATTAGTGCTGTTGAGCAGCTTTTCATGTGCGTCTTGGCCATCTCTGTGTCTTCTTTGAAGAAACGTATCTTTAGATCTTCTGCCCATTTTTGTATTGGGTTGTTTGTTTTTTTTTAATATTAAGCTGCATGAGCTGTTTATATATATTGGAGATTAAACCTTTGTCCATTGATTCGTTTGCAACTTTTCGCCCCTTCTGAGGGATGCCTTTTTCCATTCCCGTTTTTTTAACCAAAAAGGAAAGAAAGAAAAAGAAGCAGAAAACTAATGTGCATAAAATATGCCTTTTGAAATGGTCGTTTTGAAATATGGACGTCCTTTGAAATTTTTGGTCGATATGTGACCCCAGCATTTGTTTTCAGGGCAGGTGTCATTTACGGGCCTGCAATGATTTTGAATATCAACTGACCATTAGCGCTGGGATTAAAGCTGCTGTTGTGTGAAACGGCCACAAGGTGGCAGCAGTTCTCCCTTACCAATTCTGGTTACTAGGGCAAGAGAGCCTCAATGGAAGTCGTGTTCTAGATTGGAATTTAGAATGGAATGTGCCAGGAGAAAGCCCCTCAAGTTTGTCTCCCTACTTCTTGTTCGTGTTTTTAATTTAATTTTTATTTTTTATTACAGCAAGTTTGATGACAATGTTTGGCTTGTTGGAGGTGTGGAAGATGTGGTTGGTTCTTTTACACATATACACATGTCTGTTTTTCCTGGGATCCTTTTCTCATGTACGTTATGACAGAATGTTGAGGAGTCTTTTGGTATTCCGTATGTCTTTGGTGATTATATATGTCACCTGTGTTTGTATAAGTCTGTTAACCCCGATATCGTAATGAAACCAATCCTCACACCTTTCCATTGGTGAACCATAAGTTTGTTTAATGAATCTCTGATTGCCCTTCTCGGTGGAAATATCTGCCCTGGTATCCATTTTTAGGTAACACCTATAAGTGATATGATATGATATGTGTCTTTCACTTTCTGACTTACTGCAAGTCACGTGATTACCTCTAGACTCATCTACGGTGGTGCAAATGGCATTGTGTTCTTTTTTTCCTTGGCTTCTCTTCTGCCTTAGCGAGGTCCGTTTTCAACAATGTGATTGCCTGAGTGTTGTGGATTAGCTGACCTGGGCAGCCTTACCCTGCCGCCCAGCCCTCCCCAGGTGTGCCTGGTTGAGGTCAATATAAACAGCGCTCCAGGCAGCAATAGCCCCTGAAGCTGTTCCTGACTCCATATTCTCTGCCCCGTCAGCAGTCTCGGGGCGGTGCTGGTGGGAGGGAATGAGGGGCCACAGCTTTGTTGGTGGCCCGGTGTGAGTGGGGTTCTGCTGGCCTTTCTGCAGGAGTTGCCAGGCTGCCACCTGTAAAGAAGAGGATGTGTCACCCATACCTTCCGCTGGAATTTCTCTCCGGACAGAGGTGAGGAAGGAAAAAAGCAGTGGGGGCCGGGACAGGTGGGGTATCTCAGGCAGGACAATGGAAAGCTTCCGGAAGAGCGCCCGGGGGCAGGACCACCCTGGCTGGCCTGCAGGCACCAAGTTGGCCTGCGTGCTGTTGCTGGTGTGGCTCCATGGCCCTTCCTCTAGTCTTTCAAGCCCTTGTACATATTCAGGTGTTTTACCTGGGAAGGGTGGGAACAGTTCAGCAGCAGCTGGCCTGGGGCTCAGCTCACCTTTATTCAGAGATGCCTCTGCACGATCCCCCAGCTTTGCAATGAGGACGCTCCTTGCGTGGGGTGTGGGTTGCTGGCTGTATGGGAGATGATTCCCCACCTCAGACCCATTTCAGAATTGTTTACCGCTGGAGCAAGTGCCCTGATAGGGTTTTCCTCTGTATAACTGGTGGGTTCAGGTTTTTTTTTTTTCTTTTATGGTTCAGGTTAGATTTTATTCCTCTTTTATGTATTTATAGATATAAGCATGGAAATAATTCATTCCTGTAAATACATCTGTGTGAAGGGAAGAACTTTTTTCTGTATTATTTTTAAATATTATTTTTTTTAATTTTGAAATTTAATTTTATTTATTTTTTTATACAGCAGGTTATTATTAGTTATGTATTTTATGCATATACATGTATGCAGGTCAATCCCAATCTCCCAACTCATCCCACCACCACCACACCATGGCTTCCCACACTTGGTGTCCATACGTTTGTTCTCTACCTCTGTCTCTATTTCTTCCCTGCAAACCAGTTCATCTGTACCAGTTTTTAGGTTCCACATATATGCATTAATATACAATATTTGTTTTCCTCTTTCTGACTTACTTCATTCTGTATGACAGTCTCTAGATCCATCGATGTCTCTACAAATGACCCAGTTTCATTCCGTTTTATGGCTGAGTAATATTCCATTTTATACATGTACCACATCTTTATCCATTCATCTGTCTGTGGGCATTTAGGTTGCTTCCATTACCTGGCTATTGTAAATAGTGCTGCAATGAACATTGTGGTGAATGTGCCTTTTTGATTTATGGTGTTCTTTGGGTATATGCCCAGAAGTGGGATTGCTGGATCAGATGGTAATTCTATTTCTAGTTTTTTTTTAACGAAACTCCATACTGTTCTCCATAGTGACTGTATCAATTTACATTCCCACCAATAGTGGAAGAGGGCTCCTTTTGTCCACACCCTCCCCAGAATTTGTTGTCTGTAGATTTTCTGATGATGCCGATTCTAACAGTGTGAGGTGATACCTCATTGTAGTTTTGATTTGCATTTCTCTAATAATTAGTGCTGTTGAGCAGCTTTTCATGTGCGTCTTGGCCATCTCTGTGTCTTCTTTGAAGAAACGTATCTTTAGATCTTCTGCCCATTTTTGTATTGGGTTGTTTGTTTTTTTTAATATTAAGCTGCATGAGCTGTTTATATATATTGGAGATTAAACCTTTGTCCATTGATTCGTTTGCAACTTTTCGCCCCTTCTGAGGGATGCCTTTTTCCATTCCCGTTTTTTTAACCAAAAAGGAAAGAAAGAAAAAGAAGCAGAAAACTAATGTGCATAAAATATGCCTTTTGAAATGGTCGTTTTGAAATATGGACGTCCTTTGAAATTTTTGGTCGATATGTGACCCCAGCATTTGTTTTCAGGGCAGGTGTCATTTACGGGCCTGCAATGATTTTGAATATCAACTGACCATTAGCGCTGGGATTAAAGCTGCTGTTGTGTGAAACGGCCACAAGGTGGCAGCAGTTCTCCCTTACCAATTCTGGTTACTAGGGCAAGAGAGCCTCAATGGAAGTCGTGTTCTAGATTGGAATTTAGAATGGAATGTGCCAGGAGAAAGCCCCTCAAGTTTGTCTCCCTACTTCTTGTTCGTGTTTTTAATTTAATTTTTATTTTTTATTACAGCAAGTTTGATTACAATGTTTGGCTTGTTGGAGGTGTGGAAGATGTGGTTGGTTCTTTTACACATATACACATGTCTGTTTTTCCTGGGATCCTTTTCTCATGTACGTTATGACAGAATGTTGAGTAGTCTTTTGGTATTCCGTAGGTCTTTGGTGATTATATATGTCACCTGTGTTTGTATAAGTCTGTTAACCCCGATATCGTAATGAAACCAATCCTCACACCTTTCCATTGGTGAACCATAAGTTTGTTTAATGAATCTCTGATTGCCCTTCTCGGTGGAAATATCTGCCCTGGTATCCATTTTTAGGTAACACCTATAAGTGATATGATATGATATGTGTCTTTCACTTTCTGACTTACTGCAAGTCACGTGATTACCTCTAGACTCATCTACGGTGGTGCAAATGGCATTGTGTTCTTTTCTTCCTTGGCTTCTCTTCTGCCTTAGCGAGGTCCGTTTTCAACAATGTGATTGCCTGAGTGTTGTGGATTAGCTGACCTGGGCAGCCTTACCCTGCCGCCCAGCCCTCCCCAGGTGTGCCTGGTTGAGGTCAATATAAACAGCGCTCCAGGCAGCAATAGCCCCTGAAGCTGTTCCTGACTCCATATTCTCTGCCCCGTCAGCAGTCTCGGGGCGGTGCTGGTGGGAGGGAATGAGGGGCCACAGCTTTGTTGGTGGCCCGGTGTGAGTGGGGTTCTGCTGGCCTTTCTGCAGGAGTTGCCAGGCTGCCACCTGTAAAGAAGAGGATGTGTCACCCATACCTTCCGCTGGAATTTCTCTCCGGACAGAGGTGAGGAAGGAAAAAAGCAGTGGGGGCCGGGACAGGTGGGGTATCTCAGGCAGGACAATGGAAAGCTTCCGGAAGAGCGCCCGGGGGCAGGACCACCCTGGCTGGCCTGCAGGCACCAAGTTGGCCTGCGTGCTGTTGCTGGTGTGGCTCCATGGCCCTTCCTCTAGTCTTTCAAGCCCTTGTACATATTCAGGTGTTTTACCTGGGAAGGGTGGGAACAGTTCAGCAGCAGCTGGCCTGGGGCTCAGCTCACCTTTATTCAGAGATGCCTCTGCACGATCCCCCAGCTTTGCAATGAGGACGCTCCTTGCGTGGGGTGTGGGTTGCTGGCTGTATGGGAGATGATTCCCCACCTCAGACCCATTTCAGAATTGTTTACCGCTGGAGCAAGTGCCCTGATAGGGTTTTCCTCTGTATAACTGGTGGGTTCAGGTTTTTTTTTTTCTTTTATGGTTCAGGTTAGATTTTATTCCTCTTTTATGTATTTATAGATATAAGCATGGAAATAATTCATTCCTGTAAATACATCTGTGTGAAGGGAAGAACTTTTTTCTGTATTATTTTTAAATATTATTTTTTTTAATTTTGAAATTTAATTTTATTTATTTTTTTATACAGCAGGTTATTATTAGTTATGTATTTTATGCATATACATGTATGCAGGTCAATCCCAATCTCCCAACTCATCCCACCACCACCACACCATGGCTTCCCACACTTGGTGTCCATACGTTTGTTCTCTACCTCTGTCTCTATTTCTTCCCTGCAAACCAGTTCATCTGTACCAGTTTTTAGGTTCCACATATATGCATTAATATACAATATTTGTTTTCCTCTTTCTGACTTACTTCATTCTGTATGACAGTCTCTAGATCCATCGATGTCTCTACAAATGACCCAGTTTCATTCCGTTTTATGGCTGAGTAATATTCCATTTTATACATGTACCACATCTTTATCCATTCATCTGTCTGTAGGCATTTAGGTTGCTTCCATTACCTGGCTATTGTAAATAGTGCTGCAATGAACATTGTGGTGAATGTGCCTTTTTGATTTATGGTGTTCTTTGGGTATATGCCCAGAAGTGGGATTGCTGGATCAGATGGTAATTCTATTTCTAGTTTTTTTTTAACGAAACTCCATACTGTTCTCCATAGTGACTGTATCAATTTACATTCCCACCAATAGTGGAAGAGGGCTCCTTTTGTCCACACCCTCCCCAGAATTTGTTGTCTGTAGATTTTCTGATGATGCCGATTCTAACAGTGTGAGGTGATACCTCATTGTAGTTTTGATTTGCATTTCTCTAATAATTAGTGCTGTTGAGCAGCTTTTCATGTGCGTCTTGGCCATCTCTGTGTCTTCTTTGAAGAAACGTATCTTTAGATCTTCTGCCCATTTTTGTATTGGGTTGTTTGTTTTTTTTAGTATTAAGCTGCATGAGCTGTTTATATATATTGGAGATTAAACCTTTGTCCATTGATTCGTTTGCAACTTTTCGCCCCTTCTGAGGGATGCCTTTTTCCATTCCCGTTTTTTTAACCAAAAAGGAAAGAAAGAAAAAGAAGCAGAAAACTAATGTGCATAAAATATGCCTTTTGAAATGGTCGTTTTGAAATATGGACGTCCTTTGAATTTTTTGGTCGATATGTGACCCCAGCATTTGTTTTCAGGGCAGGTGTCATTTACGGGCCTGCAATGATTTTGAATATCAACTGACCATTAGCGCTGGGATTAAAGCTGCTGTTGTGTGAAACGGCCACAAGGTGGCAGCAGTTCTCCCTTACCAATTCTGGTTACTAGGGCAAGAGAGCCTCAATGGAAGTCGTGTTCTAGATTGGAATTTAGAATGGAATGTGCCAGGAGAAAGCCCCTCAAGTTTGTCTCCCTACTTCTTGTTCGTGTTTTTAATTTAATTTTTATTTTTTATTACAGCAAGTTTGATTACAATGTTTGGCTTGTTGGAGGTGTGGAAGATGTGGTTGGTTCTTTTACACATATACACATGTCTGTTTTTCCTGGGATCCTTTTCTCATGTACGTTATGACAGAATGTTGAGTAGTCTTTTGGTATTCCGTAGGTCTTTGGTGATTATATATGTCACCTGTGTTTGTATAAGTCTGTTAACCCCGATATCGTAATGAAACCAATCCTCACACCTTTCCATTGGTGAACCATAAGTTTGTTTAATGAATCTCTGATTGCCCTTCTCGGTGGAAATATCTGCCCTGGTATCCATTTTTAGGTAACACCTATAAGTGATATGATATGATATGTGTCTTTCACTTTCTGACTTACTGCAAGTCACGTGATTACCTCTAGACTCATCTACGGTGGTGCAAATGGCATTGTGTTCTTTTTTTCCTTGGCTTCTCTTCTGCCTTAGCGAGGTCCGTTTTCAACAATGTGATTGCCTGAGTGTTGTGGATTAGCTGACCTGGGCAGCCTTACCCTGCCGCCCAGCCCTCCCCAGGTGTGCCTGGTTGAGGTCAATATAAACAGCGCTCCAGGCAGCAATAGCCCCTGAAGCTGTTCCTGACTCCATATTCTCTGCCCCGTCAGCAGTCTCGGGGCGGTGCTGGTGGGAGGGAATGAGGGGCCACAGCTTTGTTGGTGGCCCGGTGTGAGTGGGGTTCTGCTGGCCTTTCTGCAGGAGTTGCCAGGCTGCCACCTGTAAAGAAGAGGATGTGTCACCCATACCTTCCGCTGGAATTTCTCTCCGGACAGAGGTGAGGAAGGAAAAAAGCAGTGGGGGCCGGGACAGGTGGGGTATCTCAGGCAGGACAATGGAAAGCTTCCGGAAGAGCGCCCGGGGGCAGGACCACCCTGGCTGGCCTGCAGGCACCAAGTTGGCCTGCGTGCTGTTGCTGGTGTGGCTCCATGGCCCTTCCTCTAGTCTTTCAAGCCCTTGTACATATTCAGGTGTTTTACCTGGGAAGGGTGGGAACAGTTCAGCAGCAGCTGGCCTGGGGCTCAGCTCACCTTTATTCAGAGATGCCTCTGCACGATCCCCCAGCTTTGCAATGAGGACGCTCCTTGCGTGGGGTGTGGGTTGCTGGCTGTATGGGAGATGATTCCCCACCTCAGACCCATTTCAGAATTGTTTACCGCTGGAGCAAGTGCCCTGATAGGGTTTTCCTCTGTATAACTGGTGGGTTCAGGTTTTTTTTTTTCTTTTATGGTTCAAGTTAGATTTTATTCCTCTTTTATGTATTTATAGATATAAGCATGGAAATAATTCATTCCTGTAAATACATCTGTGTGAAGGGAAGAACTTTTTTCTGTATTATTTTTAAATATTATTTTTTTTAATTTTGAAATTTAATTTTATTTATTTTTTTATACAGCAGGTTATTATTAGTTATGTATTTTATGCATATACATGTATGCAGGTCAATCCCAATCTCCCAACTCATCCCACCACCACCACACCATGGCTTCCCACACTTGGTGTCCATACGTTTGTTCTCTACCTCTGTCTCTATTTCTTCCCTGCAAACCAGTTCATCTGTACCAGTTTTTAGGTTCCACATATATGCATTAATATACAATATTTGTTTTCCTCTTTCTGACTTACTTCATTCTGTATGACAGTCTCTAGATCCATCGATGTCTCTACAAATGACCCAGTTTCATTCCGTTTTATGGCTGAGTAATATTCCATTTTATACATGTACCACATCTTTATCCATTCATCTGTCTGTGGGCATTTAGGTTGCTTCCATTACCTGGCTATTGTAAATAGTGCTGCAATGAACATTGTGGTGAATGTGCCTTTTTGATTTATGGTGTTCTTTGGGTATATGCCCAGAAGTGGGATTGCTGGATCAGATGGTAATTCTATTTCTAGTTTTTTTTTAACGAAACTCCATACTGTTCTCCATAGTGACTGTATCAATTTACATTCCCACCAATAGTGGAAGAGGGCTCCTTTTGTCCACACCCTCCCCAGAATTTGTTGTCTGTAGATTTTCTGATGATGCCGATTCTAACAGTGTGAGGTGATACCTCATTGTAGTTTTGATTTGCATTTCTCTAATAATTAGTGCTGTTGAGCAGCTTTTCATGTGCGTCTTGGCCATCTCTGTGTCTTCTTTGAAGAAACGTATCTTTAGATCTTCTGCCCATTTTTGTATTGGGTTGTTTGTTTTTTTTTAATATTAAGCTGCATGAGCTGTTTATATATATTGGAGATTAAACCTTTGTCCATTGATTCGTTTGCAACTTTTCGCCCCTTCTGAGGGATGCCTTTTTCCATTCCCGTTTTTTTAACCAAAAAGGAAAGAAAGAAAAAGAAGCAGAAAACTAATGTGCATAAAATATGCCTTTTGAAATGGTCGTTTTGAAATATGGACGTCCTTTGAAATTTTTGGTCGATATGTGACCCCAGCATTTGTTTTCAGGGCAGGTGTCATTTACGGGCCTGCAATGATTTTGAATATCAACTGACCATTAGCGCTGGGATTAAAGCTGCTGTTGTGTGAAACGGCCACAAGGTGGCAGCAGTTCTCCCTTACCAATTCTGGTTACTAGGGCAAGAGAGCCTCAATGGAAGTCGTGTTCTAGATTGGAATTTAGAATGGAATGTGCCAGGAGAAAGCCCCTCAAGTTTGTCTCCCTACTTCTTGTTCGTGTTTTTAATTTAATTTTTATTTTTTATTACAGCAAGTTTGATTACAATGTTTGGCTTGTTGGAGGTGTGGAAGATGTGGTTGGTTCTTTTACACATATACACATGTCTGTTTTCCCTGGGATCCTTTTCTCATGTATGTTATGACAGAATGTTGAGGAGTCTTTTGGTATTCCGTAGGTCTTTGGTGATTATATATGTCACCTGTGTTTGTATAAGTCTGTTAACCCCGATATCGTAATGAAACCAATCCTCACACCTTTCCATTGGTGAACCATAAGTTTGTTTAATGAATCTCTGATTGCCCTTCTCGGTGGAAATATCTGCCCTGGTATCCATTTTTAGGTAACACCTATAAGTGATATGATATGATATGTGTCTTTCACTTTCTGACTTACTGCAAGTCACGTGATTACCTCTAGACTCATCTACGGTGGTGCAAATGGCATTGTGTTCTTTTTTTCCTTGGCTTCTCTTCTGCCTTAGCGAGGTCCGTTTTCAACAATGTGATTGCCTGAGTGTTGTGGATTAGCTGACCTGGGCAGCCTTACCCTGCCGCCCAGCCCTCCCCAGGTGTGCCTGGTTGAGGTCAATATAAACAGCGCTCCAGGCAGCAATAGCCCCTGAAGCTGTTCCTGACTCCATATTCTCTGCCCCGTCAGCAGTCTCGGGGCGGTGCTGGTGGGAGGGAATGAGGGGCCACAGCTTTGTTGGTGGCCCGGTGTGAGTGGGGTTCTGCTGGCCTTTCTGCAGGAGTTGCCAGGCTGCCACCTGTAAAGAAGAGGATGTGTCACCCATACCTTCCGCTGGAATTTCTCTCCGGACAGAGGTGAGGAAGGAAAAAAGCAGTGGGGGCCGGGACAGGTGGGGTATCTCAGGCAGGACAATGGAAAGCTTCCGGAAGAGCGCCCGGGGGCAGGACCACCCTGGCTGGCCTGCAGGCACCAAGTTGGCCTGCGTGCTGTTGCTGGTGTGGCTCCATGGCCCTTCCTCTAGTCTTTCAAGCCCTTGTACATATTCAGGTGTTTTACCTGGGAAGGGTGGGAACAGTTCAGCAGCAGCTGGCCTGGGGCTCAGCTCACCTTTATTCAGAGATGCCTCTGCACGATCCCCCAGCTTTGCAATGAGGACGCTCCTTGCGTGGGGTGTGGGTTGCTGGCTGTATGGGAGATGATTCCCCACCTCAGACCCATTTCAGAATTGTTTACCGCTGGAGCAAGTGCCCTGATAGGGTTTTCCTCTGTATAACTGGTGGGTTCAGGTTTTTTTTTTTCTTTTATGGTTCAGGTTAGATTTTATTCCTCTTTTATGTATTTATAGATATAAGCATGGAAATAATTCATTCCTGTAAATACATCTGTGTGAAGGGAAGAACTTTTTTCTGTATTATTTTTAAATATTATTTTTTTTAATTTTGAAATTTAATTTTATTTATTTTTTTATACAGCAGGTTATTATTAGTTATGTATTTTATGCATATACATGTATGCAGGTCAATCCCAATCTCCCAACTCATCCCACCACCACCACACCATGGCTTCCCACACTTGGTGTCCATACGTTTGTTCTCTACCTCTGTCTCTATTTCTTCCCTGCAAACCAGTTCATCTGTACCAGTTTTTAGGTTCCACATATATGCATTAATATACAATATTTGTTTTCCTCTTTCTGACTTACTTCATTCTGTATGACAGTCTCTAGATCCATCGATGTCTCTACAAATGACCCAGTTTCATTCCGTTTTATGGCTGAGTAATATTCCATTTTATACATGTACCACATCTTTATCCATTCATCTGTCTGTAGGCATTTAGGTTGCTTCCATTACCTGGCTATTGTAAATAGTGCTGCAATGAACATTGTGGTGAATGTGCCTTTTTGATTTATGGTGTTCTTTGGGTATATGCCCAGAAGTGGGATTGCTGGATCAGATGGTAATTCTATTTCTAGTTTTTTTTTAACGAAACTCCATACTGTTCTCCATAGTGACTGTATCAATTTACATTCCCACCAATAGTGGAAGAGGGCTCCTTTTGTCCACACCCTCCCCAGAATTTGTTGTCTGTAGATTTTCTGATGATGCCGATTCTAACAGTGTGAGGTGATACCTCATTGTAGTTTTGATTTGCATTTCTCTAATAATTAGTGCTGTTGAGCAGCTTTTCATGTGCGTCTTGGCCATCTCTGTGTCTTCTTTGAAGAAACGTATCTTTAGATCTTCTGCCCATTTTTGTATTGGGTTGTTTGTTTTTTTTAGTATTAAGCTGCATGAGCTGTTTATATATATTGGAGATTAAACCTTTGTCCATTGATTCGTTTGCAACTTTTCGCCCCTTCTGAGGGATGCCTTTTTCCATTCCCGTTTTTTTAACCAAAAAGGAAAGAAAGAAAAAGAAGCAGAAAACTAATGTGCATAAAATATGCCTTTTGAAATGGTCGTTTTGAAATATGGACGTCCTTTGAATTTTTTGGTCGATATGTGACCCCAGCATTTGTTTTCAGGGCAGGTGTCATTTACGGGCCTGCAATGATTTTGAATATCAACTGACCATTAGCGCTGGGATTAAAGCTGCTGTTGTGTGAAACGGCCACAAGGTGGCAGCAGTTCTCCCTTACCAATTCTGGTTACTAGGGCAAGAGAGCCTCAATGGAAGTCGTGTTCTAGATTGGAATTTAGAATGGAATGTGCCAGGAGAAAGCCCCTCAAGTTTGTCTCCCTACTTCTTGTTCGTGTTTTTAATTTAATTTTTATTTTTTATTACAGCAAGTTTGATTACAATGTTTGGCTTGTTGGAGGTGTGGAAGATGTGGTTGGTTCTTTTACACATATACACATGTCTGTTTTTCCTGGGATCCTTTTCTCATGTACGTTATGACAGAATGTTGAGTAGTCTTTTGGTATTCCGTAGGTCTTTGGTGATTATATATGTCACCTGTGTTTGTATAAGTCTGTTAACCCCGATATCGTAATGAAACCAATCCTCACACCTTTCCATTGGTGAACCATAAGTTTGTTTAATGAATCTCTGATTGCCCTTCTCGGTGGAAATATCTGCCCTGGTATCCATTTTTAGGTAACACCTATAAGTGATATGATATGATATGTGTCTTTCACTTTCTGACTTACTGCAAGTCACGTGATTACCTCTAGACTCATCTACGGTGGTGCAAATGGCATTGTGTTCTTTTTTTCCTTGGCTTCTCTTCTGCCTTAGCGAGGTCCGTTTTCAACAATGTGATTGCCTGAGTGTTGTGGATTAGCTGACCTGGGCAGCCTTACCCTGCCGCCCAGCCCTCCCCAGGTGTGCCTGGTTGAGGTCAATATAAACAGCGCTCCAGGCAGCAATAGCCCCTGAAGCTGTTCCTGACTCCATATTCTCTGCCCCGTCAGCAGTCTCGGGGCGGTGCTGGTGGGAGGGAATGAGGGGCCACAGCTTTGTTGGTGGCCCGGTGTGAGTGGGGTTCTGCTGGCCTTTCTGCAGGAGTTGCCAGGCTGCCACCTGTAAAGAAGAGGATGTGTCACCCATACCTTCCGCTGGAATTTCTCTCCGGACAGAGGTGAGGAAGGAAAAAAGCAGTGGGGGCCGGGACAGGTGGGGTATCTCAGGCAGGACAATGGAAAGCTTCCGGAAGAGCGCCCGGGGGCAGGACCACCCTGGCTGGCCTGCAGGCACCAAGTTGGCCTGCGTGCTGTTGCTGGTGTGGCTCCATGGCCCTTCCTCTAGTCTTTCAAGCCCTTGTACATATTCAGGTGTTTTACCTGGGAAGGGTGGGAACAGTTCAGCAGCAGCTGGCCTGGGGCTCAGCTCACCTTTATTCAGAGATGCCTCTGCACGATCCCCCAGCTTTGCAATGAGGACGCTCCTTGCGTGGGGTGTGGGTTGCTGGCTGTATGGGAGATGATTCCCCACCTCAGACCCATTTCAGAATTGTTTACCGCTGGAGCAAGTGCCCTGATAGGGTTTTCCTCTGTATAACTGGTGGGTTCAGGTTTTTTTTTTTCTTTTATGGTTCAAGTTAGATTTTATTCCTCTTTTATGTATTTATAGATATAAGCATGGAAATAATTCATTCCTGTAAATACATCTGTGTGAAGGGAAGAACTTTTTTCTGTATTATTTTTAAATATTATTTTTTTTAATTTTGAAATTTAATTTTATTTATTTTTTTATACAGCAGGTTATTATTAGTTATGTATTTTATGCATATACATGTATGCAGGTCAATCCCAATCTCCCAACTCATCCCACCACCACCACACCATGGCTTCCCACACTTGGTGTCCATACGTTTGTTCTCTACCTCTGTCTCTATTTCTTCCCTGCAAACCAGTTCATCTGTACCAGTTTTTAGGTTCCACATATATGCATTAATATACAATATTTGTTTTCCTCTTTCTGACTTACTTCATTCTGTATGACAGTCTCTAGATCCATCGATGTCTCTACAAATGACCCAGTTTCATTCCGTTTTATGGCTGAGTAATATTCCATTTTATACATGTACCACATCTTTATCCATTCATCTGTCTGTGGGCATTTAGGTTGCTTCCATTACCTGGCTATTGTAAATAGTGCTGCAATGAACATTGTGGTGAATGTGCCTTTTTGATTTATGGTGTTCTTTGGGTATATGCCCAGAAGTGGGATTGCTGGATCAGATGGTAATTCTATTTCTAGTTTTTTTTTTAACGAAACTCCATACTGTTCTCCATAGTGACTGTATCAATTTACATTCCCACCAATAGTGGAAGAGGGCTCCTTTTGTCCACACCCTCCCCAGAATTTGTTGTCTGTAGATTTTCTGATGATGCCGATTCTAACAGTGTGAGGTGATACCTCATTGTAGTTTTGATTTGCATTTCTCTAATAATTAGTGCTGTTGAGCAGCTTTTCATGTGCGTCTTGGCCATCTCTGTGTCTTCTTTGAAGAAACGTATCTTTAGATCTTCTGCCCATTTTTGTATTGGGTTGTTTGTTTTTTTTTAATATTAAGCTGCATGAGCTGTTTATATATATTGGAGATTAAACCTTTGTCCATTGATTCGTTTGCAACTTTTCGCCCCTTCTGAGGGATGCCTTTTTCCATTCCCGTTTTTTTAACCAAAAAGGAAAGAAAGAAAAAGAAGCAGAAAACTAATGTGCATAAAATATGCCTTTTGAAATGGTCGTTTTGAAATATGGACGTCCTTTGAAATTTTTGGTCGATATGTGACCCCAGCATTTGTTTTCAGGGCAGGTGTCATTTACGGGCCTGCAATGATTTTGAATATCAACTGACCATTAGCGCTGGGATTAAAGCTGCTGTTGTGTGAAACGGCCACAAGGTGGCAGCAGTTCTCCCTTACCAATTCTGGTTACTAGGGCAAGAGAGCCTCAATGGAAGTCGTGTTCTAGATTGGAATTTAGAATGGAATGTGCCAGGAGAAAGCCCCTCAAGTTTGTCTCCCTACTTCTTGTTCGTGTTTTTAATTTAATTTTTATTTTTTATTACAGCAAGTTTGATTACAATGTTTGGCTTGTTGGAGGTGTGGAAGATGTGGTTGGTTCTTTTACACATATACACATGTCTGTTTTCCCTGGGATCCTTTTCTCATGTATGTTATGACAGAATGTTGAGGAGTCTTTTGGTATTCCGTAGGTCTTTGGTGATTATATATGTCACCTGTGTTTGTATAAGTCTGTTAACCCCGATATCGTAATGAAACCAATCCTCACACCTTTCCATTGGTGAAACATAAGTTTGTTTAATGAATCTCTGATTGCCCTTCTCGGTGGAAATATCTGCCCTGGTATCCATTTTTAGGTAACACCTATAAGTGATATGATATGATATGTGTCTTTCACTTTCTGACTTACTGCAAGTCACGTGATTACCTCTAGACTCATCTACGGTGGTGCAAATGGCATTGTGTTCTTTTTTTCCTTGGCTTCTCTTCTGCCTTAGCGAGGTCCGTTTTCAACAATGTGATTGCCTGAGTGTTGTGGATTAGCTGACCTGGGCAGCCTTACCCTGCCGCCCAGCCCTCCCCAGGTGTGCCTGGTTGAGGTCAATATAAACAGCGCTCCAGGCAGCAATAGCCCCTGAAGCTGTTCCTGACTCCATATTCTCTGCCCCGTCAGCAGTCTCGGGGCGGTGCTGGTGGGAGGGAATGAGGGGCCACAGCTTTGTTGGTGGCCCGGTGTGAGTGGGGTTCTGCTGGCCTTTCTGCAGGAGTTGCCAGGCTGCCACCTGTAAAGAAGAGGATGTGTCACCCATACCTTCCGCTGGAATTTCTCTCCGGACAGAGGTGAGGAAGGAAAAAAGCAGTGGGGGCCGGGACAGGTGGGTTATCTCAGGAAGGACAATGGAAAGCTTCCGGAAGAGCGCCCGGGGGCAGGACCACCCTGGCTGGCCTGCAGGCACCAAGTTGGCCTGCGTGCTGTTGCTGGTGTGGCTCCATGGCCCTTCCTCTAGTCTTTCAAGCCCTTGTACATATTCAGGTGTTTTACCTGGGAAGGGTGGGAACAGTTCAGCAGCAGCTGGCCTGGGGCTCAGCTCACCTTTATTCAGAGATGCCTCTGCACGATCCCCCAGCTTTGCAATGAGGACGCTCCTTGCGTGGGGTGTGGGTTGCTGGCTGTATGGGAGATGATTCCCCACCTCAGACCCATTTCAGAATTGTTTACCGCTGGAGCAAGTGCCCTGATAGGGTTTTCCTCTGTATAACTGGTGGGTTCAGGTTTTTTTTTTTCTTTTATGGTTCAAGTTAGATTTTATTCCTCTTTTATGTATTTATAGATATAAGCATGGAAATAATTCATTCCTGTAAATACATCTGTGTGAAGGGAAGAACTTTTTTCTGTATTATTTTTAAATATTATTTTTTTTAATTTTGAAATTTAATTTTATTTATTTTTTTATACAGCAGGTTATTATTAGTTATGTATTTTATGCATATACATGTATGCAGGTCAATCCCAATCTCCCAACTCATCCCACCACCACCACACCATGGCTTCCCACACTTGGTGTCCATACGTTTGTTCTCTACCTCTGTCTCTATTTCTTCCCTGCAAACCAGTTCATCTGTACCAGTTTTTAGGTTCCACATATATGCATTAATATACAATATTTGTTTTCCTCTTTCTGACTTACTTCATTCTGTATGACAGTCTCTAGATCCATCGATGTCTCTACAAATGACCCAGTTTCATTCCGTTTTATGGCTGAGTAATATTCCATTTTATACATGTACCACATCTTTATCCATTCATCTGTCTGTGGGCATTTAGGTTGCTTCCATTACCTGGCTATTGTAAATAGTGCTGCAATGAACATTGTGGTGAATGTGCCTTTTTGATTTATGGTGTTCTTTGGGTATATGCCCAGAAGTGGGATTGCTGGATCAGATGGTAATTCTATTTCTAGTTTTTTTTTAACGAAACTCCATACTGTTCTCCATAGTGACTGTATCAATTTACATTCCCACCAATAGTGGAAGAGGGCTCCTTTTGTCCACACCCTCCCCAGAATTTGTTGTCTGTAGATTTTCTGATGATGCCGATTCTAACAGTGTGAGGTGATACCTCATTGTAGTTTTGATTTGCATTTCTCTAATAATTAGTGCTGTTGAGCAGCTTTTCATGTGCGTCTTGGCCATCTCTGTGTCTTCTTTGAAGAAACGTATCTTTAGATCTTCTGCCCATTTTTGTATTGGGTTGTTTGTTTTTTTTAATATTAAGCTGCATGAGCTGTTTATATATATTGGAGATTAAACCTTTGTCCATTGATTCGTTTGCAACTTTTCGCCCCTTCTGAGGGATGCCTTTTTCCATTCCCGTTTTTTTAACCAAAAAGGAAAGAAAGAAAAAGAAGCAGAAAACTAATGTGCATAAAATATGCCTTTTGAAATGGTCGTTTTGAAATATGGACGTCCTTTGAAATTTTTGGTCGATATGTGACCCCAGCATTTGTTTTCAGGGCAGGTGTCATTTACGGGCCTGCAATGATTTTGAATATCAACTGACCATTAGCGCTGGGATTAAAGCTGCTGTTGTGTGAAACGGCCACAAGGTGGCAGCAGTTCTCCCTTACCAATTCTGGTTACTAGGGCAAGAGAGCCTCAATGGAAGTCGTGTTCTAGATTGGAATTTAGAATGGAATGTGCCAGGAGAAAGCCCCTCAAGTTTGTCTCCCTACTTCTTGTTCGTGTTTTTAATTTAATTTTTATTTTTTATTACAGCAAGTTTGATTACAATGTTTGGCTTGTTGGAGGTGTGGAAGATGTGGTTGGTTCTTTTACACATATACACATGTCTGTTTTTCCTGGGATCCTTTTCTCATGTACGTTATGACAGAATGTTGAGTAGTCTTTTGGTATTCCGTAGGTCTTTGGTGATTATATATGTCACCTGTGTTTGTATAAGTCTGTTAACCCCGATATCGTAATGAAACCAATCCTCACACCTTTCCATTGGTGAACCATAAGTTTGTTTAATGAATCTCTGATTGCCCTTCTCGGTGGAAATATCTGCCCTGGTATCCATTTTTAGGTAACACCTATAAGTGATATGATATGATATGTGTCTTTCACTTTCTGACTTACTGCAAGTCACGTGATTACCTCTAGACTCATCTACGGTGGTGCAAATGGCATTGTGTTCTTTTTTTCCTTGGCTTCTCTTCTGCCTTAGCGAGGTCCGTTTTCAACAATGTGATTGCCTGAGTGTTGTGGATTAGCTGACCTGGGCAGCCTTACCCTGCCGCCCAGCCCTCCCCAGGTGTGCCTGGTTGAGGTCAATATAAACAGCGCTCCAGGCAGCAATAGCCCCTGAAGCTGTTCCTGACTCCATATTCTCTGCCCCGTCAGCAGTCTCGGGGCGGTGCTGGTGGGAGGGAATGAGGGGCCACAGCTTTGTTGGTGGCCCGGTGTGAGTGGGGTTCTGCTGGCCTTTCTGCAGGAGTTGCCAGGCTGCCACCTGTAAAGAAGAGGATGTGTCACCCATACCTTCCGCTGGAATTTCTCTCCGGACAGAGGTGAGGAAGGAAAAAAGCAGTGGGGGCCGGGACAGGTGGGGTATCTCAGGCAGGACAATGGAAAGCTTCCGGAAGAGCGCCCGGGGGCAGGACCACCCTGGCTGGCCTGCAGGCACCAAGTTGGCCTGCGTGCTGTTGCTGGTGTGGCTCCATGGCCCTTCCTCTAGTCTTTCAAGCCCTTGTACATATTCAGGTGTTTTACCTGGGAAGGGTGGGAACAGTTCAGCAGCAGCTGGCCTGGGGCTCAGCTCACCTTTATTCAGAGATGCCTCTGCACGATCCCCCAGCTTTGCAATGAGGACGCTCCTTGCGTGGGGTGTGGGTTGCTGGCTGTATGGGAGATGATTCCCCACCTCAGACCCATTTCAGAATTGTTTACCGCTGGAGCAAGTGCCCTGATAGGGTTTTCCTCTGTATAACTGGTGGGTTCAGGTTTTTTTTTTTCTTTTATGGTTCAAGTTAGATTTTATTCCTCTTTTATGTATTTATAGATATAAGCATGGAAATAATTCATTCCTGTAAATACATCTGTGTGAAGGGAAGAACTTTTTTCTGTATTATTTTTAAATATTATTTTTTTTAATTTTGAAATTTAATTTTATTTATTTTTTTATACAGCAGGTTATTATTAGTTATGTATTTTATGCATATACATGTATGCAGGTCAATCCCAATCTCCCAACTCATCCCACCACCACCACACCATGGCTTCCCACACTTGGTGTCCATACGTTTGTTCTCTACCTCTGTCTCTATTTCTTCCCTGCAAACCAGTTCATCTGTACCAGTTTTTAGGTTCCACATATATGCATTAATATACAATATTTGTTTTCCTCTTTCTGACTTACTTCATTCTGTATGACAGTCTCTAGATCCATCGATGTCTCTACAAATGACCCAGTTTCATTCCGTTTTATGGCTGAGTAATATTCCATTTTATACATGTACCACATCTTTATCCATTCATCTGTCTGTGGGCATTTAGGTTGCTTCCATTACCTGGCTATTGTAAATAGTGCTGCAATGAACATTGTGGTGAATGTGCCTTTTTGATTTATGGTGTTCTTTGGGTATATGCCCAGAAGTGGGATTGCTGGATCAGATGGTAATTCTATTTCTAGTTTTTTTTTTAACGAAACTCCATACTGTTCTCCATAGTGACTGTATCAATTTACATTCCCACCAATAGTGGAAGAGGGCTCCTTTTGTCCACACCCTCCCCAGAATTTGTTGTCTGTAGATTTTCTGATGATGCCGATTCTAACAGTGTGAGGTGATACCTCATTGTAGTTTTGATTTGCATTTCTCTAATAATTAGTGCTGTTGAGCAGCTTTTCATGTGCGTCTTGGCCATCTCTGTGTCTTCTTTGAAGAAACGTATCTTTAGATCTTCTGCCCATTTTTGTATTGGGTTGTTTGTTTTTTTTTAATATTAAGCTGCATGAGCTGTTTATATATATTGGAGATTAAACCTTTGTCCATTGATTCGTTTGCAACTTTTCGCCCCTTCTGAGGGATGCCTTTTTCCATTCCCGTTTTTTTAACCAAAAAGGAAAGAAAGAAAAAGAAGCAGAAAACTAATGTGCATAAAATATGCCTTTTGAAATGGTCGTTTTGAAATATGGACGTCCTTTGAAATTTTTGGTCGATATGTGACCCCAGCATTTGTTTTCAGGGCAGGTGTCATTTACGGGCCTGCAATGATTTTGAATATCAACTGACCATTAGCGCTGGGATTAAAGCTGCTGTTGTGTGAAACGGCCACAAGGTGGCAGCAGTTCTCCCTTACCAATTCTGGTTACTAGGGCAAGAGAGCCTCAATGGAAGTCGTGTTCTAGATTGGAATTTAGAATGGAATGTGCCAGGAGAAAGCCCCTCAAGTTTGTCTCCCTACTTCTTGTTCGTGTTTTTAATTTAATTTTTATTTTTTATTACAGCAAGTTTGATTACAATGTTTGGCTTGTTGGAGGTGTGGAAGATGTGGTTGGTTCTTTTACACATATACACATGTCTGTTTTCCCTGGGATCCTTTTCTCATGTATGTTATGACAGAATGTTGAGGAGTCTTTTGGTATTCCGTAGGTCTTTGGTGATTATATATGTCACCTGTGTTTGTATAAGTCTGTTAACCCCGATATCGTAATGAAACCAATCCTCACACCTTTCCATTGGTGAAACATAAGTTTGTTTAATGAATCTCTGATTGCCCTTCTCGGTGGAAATATCTGCCCTGGTATCCATTTTTAGGTAACACCTATAAGTGATATGATATGATATGTGTCTTTCACTTTCTGACTTACTGCAAGTCACGTGATTACCTCTAGACTCATCTACGGTGGTGCAAATGGCATTGTGTTCTTTTTTTCCTTGGCTTCTCTTCTGCCTTAGCGAGGTCCGTTTTCAACAATGTGATTGCCTGAGTGTTGTGGATTAGCTGACCTGGGCAGCCTTACCCTGCCGCCCAGCCCTCCCCAGGTGTGCCTGGTTGAGGTCAATATAAACAGCGCTCCAGGCAGCAATAGCCCCTGAAGCTGTTCCTGACTCCATATTCTCTGCCCCGTCAGCAGTCTCGGGGCGGTGCTGGTGGGAGGGAATGAGGGGCCACAGCTTTGTTGGTGGCCCGGTGTGAGTGGGGTTCTGCTGGCCTTTCTGCAGGAGTTGCCAGGCTGCCACCTGTAAAGAAGAGGATGTGTCACCCATACCTTCCGCTGGAATTTCTCTCCGGACAGAGGTGAGGAAGGAAAAAAGCAGTGGGGGCCGGGACAGGTGGGTTATCTCAGGAAGGACAATGGAAAGCTTCCGGAAGAGCGCCCGGGGGCAGGACCACCCTGGCTGGCCTGCAGGCACCAAGTTGGCCTGCGTGCTGTTGCTGGTGTGGCTCCATGGCCCTTCCTCTAGTCTTTCAAGCCCTTGTACATATTCAGGTGTTTTACCTGGGAAGGGTGGGAACAGTTCAGCAGCAGCTGGCCTGGGGCTCAGCTCACCTTTATTCAGAGATGCCTCTGCACGATCCCCCAGCTTTGCAATGAGGACGCTCCTTGCGTGGGGTGTGGGTTGCTGGCTGTATGGGAGATGATTCCCCACCTCAGACCCATTTCAGAATTGTTTACCGCTGGAGCAAGTGCCCTGATAGGGTTTTCCTCTGTATAACTGGTGGGTTCAGGTTTTTTTTTTTCTTTTATGGTTCAAGTTAGATTTTATTCCTCTTTTATGTATTTATAGATATAAGCATGGAAATAATTCATTCCTGTAAATACATCTGTGTGAAGGGAAGAACTTTTTTCTGTATTATTTTTAAATATTATTTTTTTTAATTTTGAAATTTAATTTTATTTATTTTTTTATACAGCAGGTTATTATTAGTTATGTATTTTATGCATATACATGTATGCAGGTCAATCCCAATCTCCCAACTCATCCCACCACCACCACACCATGGCTTCCCACACTTGGTGTCCATACGTTTGTTCTCTACCTCTGTCTCTATTTCTTCCCTGCAAACCAGTTCATCTGTACCAGTTTTTAGGTTCCACATATATGCATTAATATACAATATTTGTTTTCCTCTTTCTGACTTACTTCATTCTGTATGACAGTCTCTAGATCCATCGATGTCTCTACAAATGACCCAGTTTCATTCCGTTTTATGGCTGAGTAATATTCCATTTTATACATGTACCACATCTTTATCCATTCATCTGTCTGTGGGCATTTAGGTTGCTTCCATTACCTGGCTATTGTAAATAGTGCTGCAATGAACATTGTGGTGAATGTGCCTTTTTGATTTATGGTGTTCTTTGGGTATATGCCCAGAAGTGGGATTGCTGGATCAGATGGTAATTCTATTTCTAGTTTTTTTTTAACGAAACTCCATACTGTTCTCCATAGTGACTGTATCAATTTACATTCCCACCAATAGTGGAAGAGGGCTCCTTTTGTCCACACCCTCCCCAGAATTTGTTGTCTGTAGATTTTCTGATGATGCCGATTCTAACAGTGTGAGGTGATACCTCATTGTAGTTTTGATTTGCATTTCTCTAATAATTAGTGCTGTTGAGCAGCTTTTCATGTGCGTCTTGGCCATCTCTGTGTCTTCTTTGAAGAAACGTATCTTTAGATCTTCTGCCCATTTTTGTATTGGGTTGTTTGTTTTTTTTAATATTAAGCTGCATGAGCTGTTTATATATATTGGAGATTAAACCTTTGTCCATTGATTCGTTTGCAACTTTTCGCCCCTTCTGAGGGATGCCTTTTTCCATTCCCGTTTTTTTAACCAAAAAGGAAAGAAAGAAAAAGAAGCAGAAAACTAATGTGCATAAAATATGCCTTTTGAAATGGTCGTTTTGAAATATGGACGTCCTTTGAAATTTTTGGTCGATATGTGACCCCAGCATTTGTTTTCAGGGCAGGTGTCATTTACGGGCCTGCAATGATTTTGAATATCAACTGACCATTAGCGCTGGGATTAAAGCTGCTGTTGTGTGAAACGGCCACAAGGTGGCAGCAGTTCTCCCTTACCAATTCTGGTTACTAGGGCAAGAGAGCCTCAATGGAAGTCGTGTTCTAGATTGGAATTTAGAATGGAATGTGCCAGGAGAAAGCCCCTCAAGTTTGTCTCCCTACTTCTTGTTCGTGTTTTTAATTTAATTTTTATTTTTTATTACAGCAAGTTTGATTACAATGTTTGGCTTGTTGGAGGTGTGGAAGATGTGGTTGGTTCTTTTACACATATACACATGTCTGTTTTTCCTGGGATCCTTTTCTCATGTACGTTATGACAGAATGTTGAGTAGTCTTTTGGTATTCCGTAGGTCTTTGGTGATTATATATGTCACCTGTGTTTGTATAAGTCTGTTAACCCCGATATCGTAATGAAACCAATCCTCACACCTTTCCATTGGTGAACCATAAGTTTGTTTAATGAATCTCTGATTGCCCTTCTCGGTGGAAATATCTGCCCTGGTATCCATTTTTAGGTAACACCTATAAGTGATATGATATGATATGTGTCTTTCACTTTCTGACTTACTGCAAGTCACGTGATTACCTCTAGACTCATCTACGGTGGTGCAAATGGCATTGTGTTCTTTTTTTCCTTGGCTTCTCTTCTGCCTTAGCGAGGTCCGTTTTCAACAATGTGATTGCCTGAGTGTTGTGGATTAGCTGACCTGGGCAGCCTTACCCTGCCGCCCAGCCCTCCCCAGGTGTGCCTGGTTGAGGTCAATATAAACAGCGCTCCAGGCAGCAATAGCCCCTGAAGCTGTTCCTGACTCCATATTCTCTGCCCCGTCAGCAGTCTCGGGGCGGTGCTGGTGGGAGGGAATGAGGGGCCACAGCTTTGTTGGTGGCCCGGTGTGAGTGGGGTTCTGCTGGCCTTTCTGCAGGAGTTGCCAGGCTGCCACCTGTAAAGAAGAGGATGTGTCACCCATACCTTCCGCTGGAATTTCTCTCCGGACAGAGGTGAGGAAGGAAAAAAGCAGTGGGGGCCGGGACAGGTGGGGTATCTCAGGCAGGACAATGGAAAGCTTCCGGAAGAGCGCCCGGGGGCAGGACCACCCTGGCTGGCCTGCAGGCACCAAGTTGGCCTGCGTGCTGTTGCTGGTGTGGCTCCATGGCCCTTCCTCTAGTCTTTCAAGCCCTTGTACATATTCAGGTGTTTTACCTGGGAAGGGTGGGAACAGTTCAGCAGCAGCTGGCCTGGGGCTCAGCTCACCTTTATTCAGAGATGCCTCTGCACGATCCCCCAGCTTTGCAATGAGGACGCTCCTTGCGTGGGGTGTGGGTTGCTGGCTGTATGGGAGATGATTCCCCACCTCAGACCCATTTCAGAATTGTTTACCGCTGGAGCAAGTGCCCTGATAGGGTTTTCCTCTGTATAACTGGTGGGTTCAGGTTTTTTTTTTTCTTTTATGGTTCAAGTTAGATTTTATTCCTCTTTTATGTATTTATAGATATAAGCATGGAAATAATTCATTCCTGTAAATACATCTGTGTGAAGGGAAGAACTTTTTTCTGTATTATTTTTAAATATTATTTTTTTTAATTTTGAAATTTAATTTTATTTATTTTTTTATACAGCAGGTTATTATTAGTTATGTATTTTATGCATATACATGTATGCAGGTCAATCCCAATCTCCCAACTCATCCCACCACCACCACACCATGGCTTCCCACACTTGGTGTCCATACGTTTGTTCTCTACCTCTGTCTCTATTTCTTCCCTGCAAACCAGTTCATCTGTACCAGTTTTTAGGTTCCACATATATGCATTAATATACAATATTTGTTTTCCTCTTTCTGACTTACTTCATTCTGTATGACAGTCTCTAGATCCATCGATGTCTCTACAAATGACCCAGTTTCATTCCGTTTTATGGCTGAGTAATATTCCATTTTATACATGTACCACATCTTTATCCATTCATCTGTCTGTGGGCATTTAGGTTGCTTCCATTACCTGGCTATTGTAAATAGTGCTGCAATGAACATTGTGGTGAATGTGCCTTTTTGATTTATGGTGTTCTTTGGGTATATGCCCAGAAGTGGGATTGCTGGATCAGATGGTAATTCTATTTCTAGTTTTTTTTTTAACGAAACTCCATACTGTTCTCCATAGTGACTGTATCAATTTACATTCCCACCAATAGTGGAAGAGGGCTCCTTTTGTCCACACCCTCCCCAGAATTTGTTGTCTGTAGATTTTCTGATGATGCCGATTCTAACAGTGTGAGGTGATACCTCATTGTAGTTTTGATTTGCATTTCTCTAATAATTAGTGCTGTTGAGCAGCTTTTCATGTGCGTCTTGGCCATCTCTGTGTCTTCTTTGAAGAAACGTATCTTTAGATCTTCTGCCCATTTTTGTATTGGGTTGTTTGTTTTTTTTAATATTAAGCTGCATGAGCTGTTTATATATATTGGAGATTAAACCTTTGTCCATTGATTCGTTTGCAACTTTTCGCCCCTTCTGAGGGATGCCTTTTTCCATTCCCGTTTTTTTAACCAAAAAGGAAAGAAAGAAAAAGAAGCAGAAAACTAATGTGCATAAAATATGCCTTTTGAAATGGTCGTTTTGAAATATGGACGTCCTTTGAAATTTTTGGTCGATATGTGACCCCAGCATTTGTTTTCAGGGCAGGTGTCATTTACGGGCCTGCAATGATTTTGAATATCAACTGACCATTAGCGCTGGGATTAAAGCTGCTGTTGTGTGAAACGGCCACAAGGTGGCAGCAGTTCTCCCTTACCAATTCTGGTTACTAGGGCAAGAGAGCCTCAATGGAAGTCGTGTTCTAGATTGGAATTTAGAATGGAATGTGCCAGGAGAAAGCCCCTCAAGTTTGTCTCCCTACCTCTTGTTCGTGTTTTTAATTTAATTTTTATTTTTTATTACAGCAAGTTTGATTACAATGTTTGGCTTGTTGGAGGTGTGGAAGATGTGGTTGGTTCTTTTACACATATACACATGTCTGTTTTTCCTGGGATCCTTTTCTCATGTACGTTATGACAGAATGTTGAGTAGTCTTTTGGTATTCCGTAGGTCTTTGGTGATTATATATGTCACCTGTGTTTGTATAAGTCTGTTAACCCCGATATCGTAATGAAACCAATCCTCACACCTTTCCATTGGTGAACCATAAGTTTGTTTAATGAATCTCTGATTGCCCTTCTCGGTGGAAATATCTGCCCTGGTATCCATTTTTAGGTAACACCTATAAGTGATATGATATGATATGTGTCTTTCACTTTCTGACTTACTGCAAGTCACGTGATTACCTCTAGACTCATCTACGGTGGTGCAAATGGCATTGTGTTCTTTTTTTCCTTGGCTTCTCTTCTGCCTTAGCGAGGTCCGTTTTCAACAATGTGATTGCCTGAGTGTTGTGGATTAGCTGACCTGGGCAGCCTTACCCTGCCGCCCAGCCCTCCCCAGGTGTGCCTGGTTGAGGTCAATATAAACAGCGCTCCAGGCAGCAATAGCCCCTGAAGCTGTTCCTGACTCCATATTCTCTGCCCCGTCAGCAGTCTCGGGGCGGTGCTGGTGGGAGGGAATGAGGGGCCACAGCTTTGTTGGTGGCCCGGTGTGAGTGGGGTTCTGCTGGCCTTTCTGCAGGAGTTGCCAGGCTGCCACCTGTAAAGAAGAGGATGTGTCACCCATACCTTCCGCTGGAATTTCTCTCCGGACAGAGGTGAGGAAGGAAAAAAGCAGTGGGGGCCGGGACAGGTGGGGTATCTCAGGCAGGACAATGGAAAGCTTCCGGAAGAGCGCCCGGGGGCAGGACCACCCTGGCTGGCCTGCAGGCACCAAGTTGGCCTGCGTGCTGTTGCTGGTGTGGCTCCATGGCCCTTCCTCTAGTCTTTCAAGCCCTTGTACATATTCAGGTGTTTTACCTGGGAAGGGTGGGAACAGTTCAGCAGCAGCTGGCCTGGGGCTCAGCTCACCTTTATTCAGAGATGCCTCTGCACGATCCCCCAGCTTTGCAATGAGGACGCTCCTTGCGTGGGGTGTGGGTTGCTGGCTGTATGGGAGATGATTCCCCACCTCAGACCCATTTCAGAATTGTTTACCGCTGGAGCAAGTGCCCTGATAGGGTTTTCCTCTGTATAACTGGTGGGTTCAGGTTTTTTTTTTTCTTTTATGGTTCAAGTTAGATTTTATTCCTCTTTTATGTATTTATAGATATAAGCATGGAAATAATTCATTCCTGTAAATACATCTGTGTGAAGGGAAGAACTTTTTTCTGTATTATTTTTAAATATTATTTTTTTTAATTTTGAAATTTAATTTTATTTATTTTTTTATACAGCAGGTTATTATTAGTTATGTATTTTATGCATATACATGTATGCAGGTCAATCCCAATCTCCCAACTCATCCCACCACCACCACACCATGGCTTCCCACACTTGGTGTCCATACGTTTGTTCTCTACCTCTGTCTCTATTTCTTCCCTGCAAACCAGTTCATCTGTACCAGTTTTTAGGTTCCACATATATGCATTAATATACAATATTTGTTTTCCTCTTTCTGACTTACTTCATTCTGTATGACAGTCTCTAGATCCATCGATGTCTCTACAAATGACCCAGTTTCATTCCGTTTTATGGCTGAGTAATATTCCATTTTATACATGTACCACATCTTTATCCATTCATCTGTCTGTGGGCATTTAGGTTGCTTCCATTACCTGGCTATTGTAAATAGTGCTGCAATGAACATTGTGGTGAATGTGCCTTTTTGATTTATGGTGTTCTTTGGGTATATGCCCAGAAGTGGGATTGCTGGATCAGATGGTAATTCTATTTCTAGTTTTTTTTTTAACGAAACTCCATACTGTTCTCCATAGTGACTGTATCAATTTACATTCCCACCAATAGTGGAAGAGGGCTCCTTTTGTCCACACCCTCCCCAGAATTTGTTGTCTGTAGATTTTCTGATGATGCCGATTCTAACAGTGTGAGGTGATACCTCATTGTAGTTTTGATTTGCATTTCTCTAATAATTAGTGCTGTTGAGCAGCTTTTCATGTGCGTCTTGGCCATCTCTGTGTCTTCTTTGAAGAAACGTATCTTTAGATCTTCTGCCCATTTTTGTATTGGGTTGTTTGTTTTTTTTAATATTAAGCTGCATGAGCTGTTTATATATATTGGAGATTAAACCTTTGTCCATTGATTCGTTTGCAACTTTTCGCCCCTTCTGAGGGATGCCTTTTTCCATTCCCGTTTTTTTAACCAAAAAGGAAAGAAAGAAAAAGAAGCAGAAAACTAATGTGCATAAAATATGCCTTTTGAAATGGTCGTTTTGAAATATGGACGTCCTTTGAAATTTTTGGTCGATATGTGACCCCAGCATTTGTTTTCAGGGCAGGTGTCATTTACGGGCCTGCAATGATTTTGAATATCAACTGACCATTAGCGCTGGGATTAAAGCTGCTGTTGTGTGAAACGGCCACAAGGTGGCAGCAGTTCTCCCTTACCAATTCTGGTTACTAGGGCAAGAGAGCCTCAATGGAAGTCGTGTTCTAGATTGGAATTTAGAATGGAATGTGCCAGGAGAAAGCCCCTCAAGTTTGTCTCCCTACCTCTTGTTCGTGTTTTTAATTTAATTTTTATTTTTTATTACAGCAAGTTTGATTACAATGTTTGGCTTGTTGGAGGTGTGGAAGATGTGGTTGGTTCTTTTACACATATACACATGTCTGTTTTTCCTGGGATCCTTTTCTCATGTACGTTATGACAGAATGTTGAGTAGTCTTTTGGTATTCCGTAGGTCTTTGGTGATTATATATGTCACCTGTGTTTGTATAAGTCTGTTAACCCCGATATCGTAATGAAACCAATCCTCACACCTTTCCATTGGTGAACCATAAGTTTGTTTAATGAATCTCTGATTGCCCTTCTCGGTGGAAATATCTGCCCTGGTATCCATTTTTAGGTAACACCTATAAGTGATATGATATGATATGTGTCTTTCACTTTTCTGACTTACTGCAAGTCACGTGATTACCTCTAGACTCATCTACGGTGGTGCAAATGGCATTGTGTTCTTTTTTTCCTTGGCTTCTCTTCTGCCTTAGCGAGGTCCGTTTTCAACAATGTGATTGCCTGAGTGTTGTGGATTAGCTGACCTGGGCAGCCTTACCCTGCCGCCCAGCCCTCCCCAGGTGTGCCTGGTTGAGGTCAATATAAACAGCGCTCCAGGCAGCAATAGCCCCTGAAGCTGTTCCTGACTCCATATTCTCTGCCCCGTCAGCAGTCTCGGGGCGGTGCTGGTGGGAGGGAATGAGGGGCCACAGCTTTGTTGGTGGCCCGGTGTGAGTGGGGTTCTGCTGGCCTTTCTGCAGGAGTTGCCAGGCTGCCACCTGTAAAGAAGAGGATGTGTCACCCATACCTTCCGCTGGAATTTCTCTCCGGACAGAGGTGAGGAAGGAAAAAAGCAGTGGGGCCGGGACAGGTGGGGTATCTCAGGCAGGACAATGGAAAGCTTCCGGAAGAGCGCCCGGGGGCAGGACCACCCTGGCTGGCCTGCAGGCACCAAGTTGGCCTGCGTGCTGTTGCTGGTGTGGCTCCATGGCCCTTCCTCTAGTCTTTCAAGCCCTTGTACATATTCAGGTGTTTTACCTGGGAAGGGTGGGAACAGTTCAGCAGCAGCTGGCCTGGGGCTCAGCTCACCTTTATTCAGAGATGCCTCTGCACGATCCCCCAGCTTTGCAATGAGGACGCTCCTTGCGTGGGGTGTGGGTTGCTGGCTGTATGGGAGATGATTCCCCACCTCAGACCCATTTCAGAATTGTTTACCGCTGGAGCAAGTGCCCTGATAGGGTTTTCTCTGTATAACTGGTGGGTTCAGGTTTTTTTTTTTCTTTTATGGTTCAGGTTAGATTTTATTCCTCTTTTATGTATTTATAGATATAAGCATGGAAATAATTCATTCCTGTAAATACATCTGTGTGAAGGGAAGAACTTTTTTCTGTATTATTTTTAAATATTATTTTTTTTAATTTTGAAATTTAATTTTATTTATTTTTTTATACAGCAGGTTATTATTAGTTATGTATTTTATGCATATACATGTATGCAGGTCAATCCCAATCTCCCAACTCATCCCACCACCACCACACCATGGCTTCCCACACTTGGTGTCCATACGTTTGTTCTCTACCTCTGTCTCTATTTCTTCCCTGCAAACCAGTTCATCTGTACCAGTTTTTAGGTTCCACATATATGCATTAATATACAATATTTGTTTTCCTCTTTCTGACTTACTTCATTCTGTATGACAGTCCTCTAGATCCATCGATGTCTCTACAAATGACCCAGTTTCATTCCGTTTTATGGCTGAGTAATATTCCATTTTATACATGTACCACATCTTTATCCATTCATCTGTCTGTGGGCATTTAGGTTGCTTCCATTACCTGGCTATTGTAAATAGTGCTGCAATGAACATTGTGGTGAATGTGCCTTTTTGATTTATGGTGTTCTTTGGGTATATGCCCAGAAGTGGGATTGCTGGATCAGATGGTAATTCTATTTCTATTTTTTTTTTAACGAAACTCCATACTGTTCTCCATAGTGACTGTATCAATTTACATTCCCACCAATAGTGGAAGAGGGCTCCTTTTGTCCACACCCTCCCCAGAATTTGTTGTCTGTAGATTTTCTGATGATGCCGATTCTAACAGTGTGAGGTGATACCTCATTGTAGTTTTGATTTGCATTTCTCTAATAATTAGTGCTGTTGAGCAGCTTTTCATGTGCGTCTTGGCCATCTCTGTGTCTTCTTTGAAGAAACGTATCTTTAGATCTTCTGCCCATTTTTGTATTGGGTTGTTTGTTTTTTTTAATATTAAGCTGCATGAGCTGTTTATATATATTGGAGATTAAACCTTTGTCCATTGATTCGTTTGCAACTTTTCGCCCCTTCTGAGGGATGCCTTTTTCCATTCCCGTTTTTTTAACCAAAAAGGAAAGAAAGAAAAAGAAGCAGAAAACTAATGTGCATAAAATATGCCTTTTGAAATGGTCGTTTTGAAATATGGACGTCCTTTGAATTTTTTGGTCGATATGTGACCCCAGCATTTGTTTTCAGGGCAGGTGTCATTTACGGGCCTGCAATGATTTTTGAATATCAACTGACCATTAGCGCTGGGATTAAAGCTGCTGTTGTGTGAAACGGCCACAAGGTGGCAGCAGTTCTCCCTTACCAATTCTGGTTACTAGGGCAAGAGAGCCTCAATGGAAGTCGTGTTCTAGATTGGAATTTAGAATGGAATGTGCCAGGAGAAAGCCCCTCAAGTTTGTCTCCCTACTTCTTGTTCGTGTTTTTAATTTAATTTTTATTTTTTATTACAGCAAGTTTGATTACAATGTTTGGCTTGTTGGAGGTGTGGAAGATGTGGTTGGTTCTTTTACACATATACACATGTCTGTTTTTCCTGGGATCCTTTTCTCATGTACGTTATGACAGAATGTTGAGTAGTCTTTTGGTATTCCGTAGGTCTTTGGTGATTATATATGTCACCTGTGTTTGTATAAGTCTGTTAACCCCCGATATCGTAATGAAACCAATCCTCACACCTTTCCATTGGTGAACCATAAGTTTGTTTAATGAATCTCTGATTGCCCTTCTCGGTGGAAATATCTGCCCTGGTATCCATTTTTAGGTAACACCTATAAGTGATATGATATGATATGTGTCTTTCACTTTCTGACTTACTGCAAGTCACGTGATTACCTCTAGACTCATCTACGGTGGTGCAAATGGCATTGTGTTCTTTTTTTCCTTGGCTTCTCTTCTGCCTTAGCGAGGTCCGTTTTCAACAATGTGATTGCCTGAGTGTTGTGGATTAGCTGACCTGGGCAGCCTTACCCTGCCGCCCAGCCCTCCCCAGGTGTGCCTGGTTGAGGTCAATATAAACAGCGCTCCAGGCAGCAATAGCCCCTGAAGCTGTTCCTGACTCCATATTCTCTGCCCCGTCAGCAGTCTCGGGGCGGTGCTGGTGGGAGGGAATGAGGGGCCACAGCTTTGTTGGTGGCCCGGTGTGAGTGGGGTTCTGCTGGCCTTTCTGCAGGAGTTGCCAGGCTGCCACCTGTAAAGAAGAGGATGTGTCACCCATACCTTCCGCTGGAA
>NW_027671407.1:0-23103 GCF_964165515.1 Mesoplodon bidens
TCTAAAGAATACGGTGGGCAAGATGACTTGAAAAACTCTCCTGAAGGAAAAGGGTTAGGTATGCTAGGTTAAATGTACACAACTTATTTTTAAGTGCGTGGTTGATTTTTGAAGTATGCAGTAGAAATTTCCAGGACCCATGAAAGAAGGGTGGTACATGTGTGAGAGTTATAGCTATATTAGGAGTGGGTTGAAGATCTTGATAGCTTAGAACAGAAGCTGGAAATCCTGTTTTTATGGAGCCAAGTGGCAAATATTTTAGGCTTTGTAGACCAAAGAGCAAAATTGAGGATATTATTTAGGTACTTAGGTAACCATTTAAAATGTTACCAGTTAAAATGTGAAAATTATTCATAGCTCACAGGCCATAGCAATAGGCTTGTGTCTGGATTTGTAATACAGGCCATAGTTTAGTGACACACCTGACATAGAGACTTGTTTATAAATGGCCATAACCACGTGAGAGGCAGGAGGTAAGACTCCATCCCTACTAGATGGGAAGTTAGAACTAAACCTATCTATCCCTAGTTTCACCTTCAATGAAAGGGTGTGCCAGGAGAAAAAAATATCTGTTGGCAAAGGGAGACTAAGACCAAATTCTCTTGGCCTCTGCTCTGGGTAGGAAACAGGTAGGAAATCTTGAGAATTCTGAACCCCAGATCTGTGTTCCCAGTGTTTGGGTTGCAAATTTATGTGCGGTCTTGCAAACAGAAGCTAAGAAATTAACTTAAAATGCTCCCAAATCGGTGGTATTCCAAACACAAAACTAAACCCTTTCTGGAGAGGTAGACCTTCAACACAGGCCTATAGCATTCCCACAGATAAAGTTTAGCTAAACATGAGCTCATGATCTAAATTTACACAATAATGAAGAAATCAGCTAGAAGTGGAGAGAATCAGCAAAAAACAATCAATACCAGAATTATATTCCCAAGGCCATCCATCAGATGTTGGAATAATCAGGTGCAAGGCAGAAAATATACATAAAACTAGAACTGAAACAAGGAACAAGGATGTTTTAAAAGACTGGGTAGGATCTTTAAAACATTTTTCAAGTACATGTCATTGATAAAGCTAAAAACTCGAAGGTTGTGTAATACAGCAGATTAATCATGGAGAAGTGTGAATTTATGCTGTTTTTAAAAATATGGCAGGTCAGATTTTCTGCCTAATTATATAAGTAGATTTATCTTTAAAAAATACACATTACTTTAAAGACTTATTGGCTGTAAAATAAGTTAAGGTTATGTCAAAGGGCTTCTCTCCAAAGAAAAGTGAGAAGTAGCAAAACACAGAAAGTCGAGGGGAAAACATGTCAATATATACATTGCGGTAGGGTGAACTAAGCCTTAGGCTAGCAACAGTGTGGACGAGCTGACCCTTAGATACTTACAACTAATCTGGAATCTTCAAAAAGTTCAACTATTTATAACTAAAAAGATTTCTTAAAATTAATAACCAAGTGTTTTAATTGACATCAGAAGAGTAAAACAATAAACCCTGAGAACATAGAAAAATAGATAATAAATATATGAGCAGAACTTAATAAAACAGAAAAAAGTATAAAATTGAGGTGATTTAGTAAGTCAAAAGAATATTCTTTGAAAAGATTTAAAAAACACACTTTGATTAAGCAAAACAAAAACATAAGTAAATAATATACAGAAAGAATCAGGACAATGTTAGAGCAGAGAATATATGAAATGCCAGTAAATTTGAACATTTCTGTAAAGTGGACAATTTCCTAGCTCCTAAAGTTTACCAAAACTGACACAAGAGGAAATTTATAGCTGGAGTTCTTTCACCAGTAAAGGAATTATGTCAGTAGTTTACAATCTTTCACCAAGAAAATACCAGACCCAGCCAGATCATTTGGGAGGTGAATTCTATGAAACTTCTATTAAACAGATAACATCAATATGAACAAAGAAAAACTTCTAGAGATAGCGAAGGAAGAATTCTCCTTTATTCATCTTATGAAGTCTATAAAATCCTAATACTGAAACTAGATTAGGACTGTAAGGAAAAAGAAATTTACAGGTCAAATTTACTTGTAAATATAAAAGCAAAAATTTTAAACTATGATATTAGCTACCCAAGTTCACTAGAGTAAGAAAAAGCATGAGCAAGTTAGGTAATCCAATGAATGAAAAGGTAGTTTAATGTCAAGGATATATATCAATAGATTGAAAACACCACATTTTATTTCTTTCATCTGTCTCTTTAAAAAATGATAAGTACTTATATTGATCTCTCTTGTACTAGGCACTGTGCTAAGTCACTTACATATTTACTCCTTTAAACTTTCTATCATCCCTGCGGGAAAGTTCTATTTTGCTTCCATTTCTTAGCTAAGACTCTAACCCCCAGGAAAGTGAAGCAACATTTGTAAGTTTTTGTGGATGGTCAGTGATGGGACCAGTACAGGAACATCCAAAGTCTGTGCTTGGAAACAGTGCCCCATGTTGACACTCACATTACAGATGAAAGGAAAGGAACCATGCACTTACCATATAGATTAAGTCTCACATTACAGGTTAAAGGAAAGGAACCATGCACTTACATTATAGATTAATACCCCCATAACAGGTTAAAGGAAAAAGAAACATGTGCTTCCTCAAAAGTTGTAAAGAAAGCATATCCATTTCTTAATATATTTCCCAATTTCTTTTGCTTGTTTTCTGACCTTTGTAGTGCATTTTGCCATGAGGCAAATTTTATTTCTTATATCATTAAATGTATCCTTTTTTCTTTGTATCTGAGAAAGGTATTCCTCATGAATACTTTATTTCATGTCTCCCAGGTTTCTGATACTTTTACAGTTTCATTATTTTTTAACTTTTAACTACTTGCTGTATCTAGAATTTAGTAATGATAGCCATATTTTCCCACTTTTGTTGAATAATTTTTGCTACTGATCCAAAATGTGAATTTTATTTTAAACTCAATTCCCTTATGCTCTTGCATCTAATTTTAAGATGCTTCCTATTCCACTGGTTGTTTTGCCTATCTAAAACAAAATGCTACCTTAGTTATAATGTAATTATAATATAATAAATGTAATTAGTAAACATAATACGACATATAATAAATAGCATATATAAAATAACAAAATATAATTTACCATATAACAAGGTCCAAGGAGAGCAATACTATACAATCACTTGAAATATCCCGCAAAAGATAGTTTATAAAATTCAATATTCATTTGTAATTTAAAAGAAAGAGTAAAATAGGGATTGATGAATGCTTCCAAAATAAGAAGAAATTATATGTCTACAAGAGAAAGAGGTAAATGATAAACTTTAGTAACACTGGCAATAAATGCAGGACAAGATGAGGATGCCTGATATAATGTTAAAGAAAAAGTATTATGTAACATTGTTTTTGCAGCACTGATGAGTTCAGTGAAAAGAGAATCTCATAGAAAAGAGTATCTCGTTCTTCTTAATGTCTGTACACTTGTCCATTGCATGAACATAACAGCTTATTTAGCCACTATGTTACTGATCTGCATCTGGATTTCTAGGTTTTCATGGAGTATTTTATTATGCACAATTGTTTCAAACACTAGGACTTCCTCTTATGTTTATATCTTTTGAAAGAAACAATATCTCCACAGATGATTTATCTGTGCTGGCTGCTAGCTGACTTTGGGTACTTCTCAGTTCTTCCCTTTACCTTCCTTGTCAATATGAAAACGGAAGGCAAGAAGGTCTCCTGTTTAGAGGCTGTCAAGATAGATCTTGGTGATAAAGTCTTGGTGGTAAAGGCTAAAAGTATCAACCCAGAACAAACGTTTTTCCAGCTGTAACTATGTGTGATTCCCTTGGCTTGATTCCGTAGAGGATGTCAGACCAGACTGTAGAATCTGCCGTCAAAGTGCTTCCAGTAGGATGAGCTAAGTCAAGTATGGTGGCATATGTAATTCAAGATAAAATATAATGTCTCCTTTTCTCTCCTAGCAAAACTTGGTGGAGTGAATGTAGAAGTCACTGTATGCTTTGAATTAAAGGAACACAATAAATCTTGTTTTGGAAGGTAAGTATTCTGGTCTCTTTGTGGAGATGAATTGGAAATTGTCTAGAAGAAGGAAAATGAGGTTAACCAAAGTTAAACTCATAAATAATTGAGCATTAATTAGATATCTGTGGTCTATGTTTGTCTTTGATCATAATTTCTCCCAATTTATAGACCTCTTTGATACTTGATGAATCCTTGTCAAAGATGCACTTAACAATGGTTATCACTTGTGTATTAGGTTTGGCCTGGGCCCTGAAGAAACTATCCTAAATTACCAGCTATGATTGTCACTTGATTTCCTCACAGAGAACAATCAGAACTCCTTGTCTTAAGTGGCTTGGAATGTGAAACTAGTTAGTCTCTTAGATATTGTTAGAGGACCCTACAGAGCCCATTGGTGAAAGTTTGGAAAACATGGGGCTTCTTAAAATTGATTCTTGTAGTGCTATAGGAAAGATCACTGAACCAAAAGGATAACGGTGTTTCTGGTTCTGTTGTTAGCATTCTCCATGGAAACACTGCTGAAGCTTCTGGACTCAATTTCCTTCCCCATATGTGAATGTCACTGAAAATATCCAACTCCATTCTATCCCCATATAACTTCAGGAACTAAGCAAAATGAAGACTCAAAATTCATTTCAAATAATGAAATGAATATATAACGTAGAATGGAACTGGGAAAATACCTGGTTTAAATTCTGGAAAGTACCAACTATACAATTCTGGATAAGTTGCTTACTCTTGCTTAGTCTAATTTAATGCCCATCTCACAGGATGTTATGATTAATTTAATATCTTTGTATAACACAGAGTGTTATGTAATTTCTTCTTGTTTTTCTTGAGTAAATACATATCCTTAAGCAACTCACTGTAAACAATAGTTACTTACTTGCTTAAATTACTCTTATCTTCTATTATCACCTGAACTGTGTCCTGCTCAAGTTAATATGTGGAAGTCTTAACCCCCAATACCTCGTAATCTGACTGTATTTGGACATAAGGCCCTTAAATAAGTAACTGAGTTCAAATGAGGTCAAATGGGTGGGCTCTAATTCAATATGACTGGTGTCCTTATAAAAAGAAAATATTAGGACACAGACATGCACAGAGAGAAGACCATGTGAAGACCAAAGGAAAACATGGCATCTACAAACCAAGAAGAGATACCTCAGAAGAAATCAATCCTGTTGACACCTTATCTCAGATTTCTAGCCTCTACACCCGTGAGTGAGTAAATTTCTGTTGTTTAACCTCCTCAGTCTCTGGTACTTTGTCATGGCAGCTCTAGGAAACTAATACAACTTTTTATGGCCTCCTTGTCTCAAGTTGAAAGTTCAATATTTGGCATCATAGCTAAGAAACAAAAATATCATCTACATTCCTTGTTGTAGTCTTTCTTCCCCATTCTCATTGCTAGTAATTTCCATATTTGGGTCTGTTTTCTGTATCTTGTAAACAGAGCATTACGCTCATTTCTTGTCTTCCTGCTAATATACAATAAATGTGCAGATACGAAATAGATTTTGGAGGAGTGCAACATATAGTTGGTACACGTGTGATATGTGTGTATTCATATAATTTATACTTTTTCTCTATTTTCTTCCTTTGGTGTGAGCTAAGATTCTCTGCTTTTGTGACTAGCGCTCCTGAATACTAATCCCTGAATTTAATTCACCAAAAATTGTCAAAAATAATAATCATATGGGGAAAGAGAGAGTGATAGAGGGAGAAGAACAAACAATCAGGCAAGGGCAGTACTGTGAATTATTAGGCTCTTATTAATAAGATTATTTTAGTCTAGAGGAAATGACCGTAAGTACCATCAGTGAGCCCAGTTGGTCTTTACTGAGTGCTAGACACATCCCTGAGTTCTGTTCTTAGTCTCCAACTGTATGATGACTACTGTCTGGAAGTATTATCTGAACAACTAAAGTCACTTAATGGAAAAGGAATATGTCTTTAGAGAAGCAACAGTAATTTTTCTATCTGATTAAAAAGCAATGTTGACTGTCTGGAAACCTCAGTCATATTTGTAAGCAGAAAAGCATTGGCTATTCAAAGTGGATGATGTAAAGAGATGAGCAGCAACTTTGGCGATAGGTATACCCGGATTTAATTCTCACTTCTACCACTTGGCAGCTGGATAGCCTTAGGCAAGTTTCATACCTCCCTGAAATTCACTTAATTCAGTCTGTAAAATGGCATAATAACTTATTATAGCATCCTTTTAGGAATTTTAAATCAGTTATTGAAATAAAAGTACACACTATATAGACAAGTATGGATTCCTCAATAGGTGTTTGACCTTTCATTTCTCCAGTATCCCACCCCCATCAAATAAAGAAAAATACTTTTTTAAATTTACGAATATTTCATTATTCTAAAGTTAAAGCCATAAAAATAAAAATAATCAAATGGCCTACGATCATACCATTAGAAGAACAAAAGAATAGGTGTTCATGAGAGTTCCAAATTAGAATACAAGTTTTCATTAGGCACCTGTTTATGTATGCTATTCTGCTCTTTAAAATAAATAATTAAATTTGAAAGACTTATTTCCTCACTTTTAAGACTTTATTAGTTTACAAATTACATATCGACCTATGCTAAATATTATACCAACCCATGCTAATGAATTCAGTACAGAAAACAAAAAACACTGCACTCAAGCAAACTACATATATATGTGTGTGTGTGTGTGTGTGTATATATATATATATATATATATATATATATATATATATTACTTAAATGCATTTATATCCTAGCGTGTCTCATAAAGCATTGTGGTAACTCACCGGAATACAAACAATCAAATATAATGGCAAAAGCACTTAATATAAACAGGGCCAAGGAAACATAGACAGAAGATGAAGAAAAGATGAGGGAAATGTGAACAGGAGGAAGTGTAGTTAATCGAGTTGTATGTTTTGACCTTAAGATTCTCTGTGCGGGGACTTCCCTGGTGGCACAGTGGTTGGGAATCCACCTGCCAGTGCAGGGAACATGGGTTTGAGCCCTGGTCAGGGAAGATCCCACCTGCTGCAGAGCAAATAAGCCCGTGTGCCACAACTACTGAGCCTGTGCTCTAGGGTCCATGAGCCACAACTACTGAAGCCCGTGTGCCACAACTACTGAAGTCCCAGCACCTAGCCCGTGCTCCACAACAAGAGAAGCCACAGCAATGAGGAGCCCGCACACCACAACGAAGAGTAGCCCCCACTCGCCCCAACTAGAGACAGCCTGTGTGCCACAACAAAGACCCAACACGGCCAAAAATAAATAATAAATAAATTTATTTAAAAAAAAGATTCTCTGTGGATAAAACAACATGTAAATAATTGGTTACAAAGCCACATTATTTGAAGGTGCCAGACTGCATATTAACAGTCTGACACAAAGGGACAGCACAGGAAAACGATTCAAAGATAGAGATTTTTAAATATTTGCAGTTTGAAACCTTTTAGAGCACGTGTAATGAGCTCGACACACATTTCAACACTCAACATGTTAATCACATGTTCAAAGTATGTCTCAAAGTCATTGGAAATAGCTGTTGTCTCTGTCCCTGATATCCAAAACTGATCTGTGATGTGTAAAACTCAGGAGGTATTGATATCCACTTTTTGGCATCTGAACAGGAAACAAAGTTGTTTCGCAGTGATAATAAAGAATGAAGTAAATGCAAAAGGATACAAAAGACAAAGTACTGAGGGAATGTATTAACAGAACGAGTCAAACTAAATTCTGGTGAACTGGGGCCTACGATTGTACACACTCCATGGAAATACCCCAGCCTAAATACTGGCATAGGAGGAAGGGTACTGCGAAGCCCATCACAGTATAATCCTTTAAAATGTCCCTTTCAAGGTTGGCTCCACTCAACACTGAGTATAGGAAATCTTCCCATCAGGCAGAAACACTGGCTGCCCAATGATTGACCAAGAAATTAACACACTAATGAATAAATGATGCTAATTTATTTCTATCCCTGACAATGGGAAACAGCATACACTCTGTGTCAATGGTATGTCCTCCTTCCCACTTTTCTAAGTGGTAAATTATGTTTTTCCCTTCATTGCTTTATATCATGTGTGGCAGGCATGATGGGAAATGGCTATCAATGGTTCTGTTATTGATTTCTACCTTCCTTTCACTGTGGCTAAAGAAGATACTTTGTATGATTTCAATTTCTTAAAAATGTATTGGTACTTGTATTGTGGCCTAACATATGGTCTTTCCCGGAGAGTGTTCCATGTGTACTTGAGAAAAAGGTGTATTCTGCTGTTGTTGAGTGGAGTGATCTATATACGCTGTTAGGTTTAGTTGGTTAAATGTGTTATTCAGTCCCCCTACCTCTCTACTGATCTTCTGTCTAGATGTGTTTTCCACTATTGAAAGCAAGGTATTGATCTCCAACTATTATTTTAGAACTATCTATTTCTTCCTTCAATTCTGTCAATGTTTGCTTCACATATTTGGGGGTTGTTTGGTACATATATGTTTATAGGTGTTCTATGTTCTTGATAGATTGAACTTGTTATCAACATATAGTGGCCTCCTTTTCCTCTTGTGATAGTTTTTGATTTAAAGTTTATTTTGTGTGATAGTAACATAGCCATCCCAGATCTATCTTCCTTCCTTCCTTCCTTCCTTTCTTTTTCTGTCTCTCTTTCCTTCTTTTTTGTTACTATTTGCATGGGATATTTTATTCTATGCTTTAACTTTCAAGCAACTTGTGTCTTTTGAAATCAAGTGAGATTTTTGCGGACAGCATATACTTGGATTATGGTTGTTTTTAAAGTCCATTCTGCCAATGTTTATCTTTTCATTGGAGAGCTTAATCCACTTACTTTTTCAAAAATTACTGATGAGGAAGAACTTAATTCTGTCTATTTCCTGCTTGTTTTCTGTATGTCTTACATTTTTTGCCCCTCATTTACTCCATTACTGACTTCTGTGCTTAGCCGATTTTCTTGTGGTGAACTCTTGATTCCCTTTTCATTTCTTTTTGCATATGGTCTATTGATATTTTCTTTGTGGTTATCAAGAAGATGACATTTACCATTCTAAAGTTAAAACAATATAATTTCAATTGAAACCAACTTCAGTAGCACACAGAAACTCTGTTCCTCTACAGTTCTGTTCCTCCTCTTTACATTATTATTGTCACAAATTACACCTTTTTACTTTGTGAGCCCAATAACATGGATTTATGATTATTTTATACATTTGTTTTTTCAATCATGTAAGAAATAAAAAGTAGAGCTACAAGCCAATAACACAATACTGGCTTTAGTACTTGCCCATGTATTTATCTTTACTGGAGATTTCTATTTCTTTCTACAGCTTCGAGATGCTGTCTAGTGTCCTTTCATTTCAACCTGAAGGTTCAATTTAGCATTTCTCATAGGGCAGTGGTAGGAAGTTGTAAAATAAATGCCCTCAGCCTTTGTTCATCTGGGAATGCGTTAATTTCTCCCTACGTTTTGAAACCAGTTTGGCCAAATATAGAATTCTTGGTGGACAATTTTTTTTCTTTCAGCACTTTAAATATGGCTGGCCTCTTGCTTCCGTGGTTTCATAGAGGAAATTAGCTCTAATCTTTTTGAGGATCCCTGCTTTGTAACAAATTTCTTTTTTCTTTCTCCTTTGGGAGAAAAGATTCTTTCTGTGTCATTTGGCTTCTGAGAGTTTGATTATACTGGTTTTTGCTGTGGGGTTCTTTGAGTTTCTCTTAGTCCTGAAATCAGCCAAAGATTTATAGCAACCAAACACATAGTGAACCAGGGAAGAGGCAATTTGAAAATGGCAGGAAAGCTTTGTGGCATTTTTACTTGCCCTTGCCCCATCCACTGTTAGTGTAGTGATGGTCTTAAAGTGGTGGAGTCTTAATGCAGTGATAGTCTTAAAGTAACAGCAGACCATTCCTAGAATGGGACCCTCAATCCTGCTTCAGGAGGGAGCAGAAGAGACTGTACTCTCAGATTATTATGTGTATCTGTTCTAACCTGTCTGGGAGCTACCTGAAGGACTGACACAAGATGCTTATCTCTGTCTTAGCTAACTTGGAACACAGTCTGGAAAAGCAGCGGTCAATGCTCAAAAAAGTGCAAGTTGAACTAACAAAGCACAGATGGCTGGGGCAGAAGACTGTGCATTGAAATACAGTAGACCACAGAAGATGCAGGAGCCAAAGTTGGGGGAGATTCTTTGGGAAATTAGAACCTACAAAAAGTACACATGTGTCCAGAGAAATTAGGAAAGCCACATGCATACTCGAGATAAGATGCATGTTCTGAAAACACCAGAGGAGTCTCTAAGCTTTTACCATGGGCTGAGCCCTGAACTCAATGCAGGTCAGCTAAATGTTGAAGGAGTGATCCAGCAATCTGCACAATGGGCAGAGGTGTGTGGTTTTGGGTGTGCATGTGGATGTGCTTGTGTGTATTTATTTTTGTTTGTTTTAGGTGCAGGAATTCAAGGAAATCTCTGTCAAAACATTAGCTAAACATGAACTAAAGGAACAGAGACTTCGGTGCATACATACGATAAGGAAAACAGTCATTGCAAAAACAGTTTGGAAAGGTCCCTAAACAAACAGACTACTACAGCCTCCAACAATCAAAAGCCCAGGAAACCCTGGGAAAGTGGGAGAATCTGATTTCCATAGATACCACATTATAATATTTGAAAGACAAATTTTCAACCAAAAAAATCACAAGGTATACAAAGACATGGAAAAGTATGGTCCATTTAAGAAAACAAATTAATTGATGAAACCATCCCTAATGAAGCCCAGACATTTCTCCACTGCATATTCTTGCCTCCTTTGTCATAGATTCATTGACCATAAGTGCATGGGTTTCTTTCTGGGCTCTCTATTCTGTTCCAGTGATCGATGTTTTTGTGCCAGTACCATGCTGTTTTGATTACTGTAGGTTTGTAGCATAGTCTGAAGCCAGGGAGCATGATTCCTCCAGTTGTGTTCTTCTTTCTCAAGACTGTTTTAGCTATTCAGGACCTTTTGTGTTTCCATACAAACTTTAAAATTATTTGTTCTAGGTCTGTGGAAAATGCCCTTGATATGTTGATACAGACTGCATTGAATCCATTGATTTCCTTGGGTATGATAGTCACTTTAACAATATTAATTCTTCCAATCTGTGACCATGGTATATCTTTCCAGCTGTTTGTGTCATCTTTAATTTCTTGTATCAGTGTCATATAGTTCCCTGGGTACAGGTCTTTTACCTCCTTAGGCAGATTTATTCTTCTGTATTTTATTCTTTTTTACGCGATTGTAAATGGGATTGTTTCCTTAATTTCTCTTTCTGATAGTTCACTGTTAGTGTATAGAAATACAGTAGATTTCTAGATATAAATTCTGTATCCTACAAATTTACCAAGTTCATTTTTGAGCTCTAATAATTTTTGGATGGTGTCTTTCAGATTTTCTATGGATCATGCCATCTGCAAACAGTGACAGTTTTACTTTTTCCTCTCCATTTTGGAGTCCTTTTATTTATTGACTTTTCTTGTCTGATTGCTGTGGCTAGGACTTCCAAAAGTACCTTCAATAAAAGTGGTGAGAGTGGGCATCCTTGTCTTGTTCCTGATCTTAGGGGAAATGCTTTCAGCTTTTCACCATTGAGTATGTTAGCTATGAGCTTGTCGTATATGGCCTTTATTATGTTGAGGTATGTGTTCCCTCTATGCCCACTTTCTGGAGAGTTTTTACCATGAATGGATATTGAATTTTTTTCAAAAGCTTTTTTTTCATCTATTGAGATAATCATATGGTTTTTAGTCTTCAATTTGTTACTGTGATGATAAGAGACCTAAGAGAGCTACAGAGGCTAAGTGACCTATCCTTCCCTGAATGGGTAGGTATCCTTGTTCTGCCTTCTAATTGAGTTAGTATCTGAGTAAAGAACTGCCAGGTGTCATTTAGTTCACAATACACTGTTGTGGCAATATAGAAATGAATTTGTCTAAATCATTTGGCTTTTCTAAATTATAGTAAATGAATATACTGAATGAATACTTCAACTTAAGGAAATGCTCTTAAAGATATATTAATGTAGGCACTTCAGCGGAGAATTGAAAACAAAACAAATAATTCAGGTAAAATTAAAGTACACTCAGTTGTATCCAGTTTCCTCTTGTAAATCTCTCTTTTTCATTTGAGTGGACAGTCACTGGAGAATATCTGACTTGGGGCTAAGGAAATCTAAGCCTTCTTGGCCACACTGTATTCTCTTATGTCGTTTAATAAAGACACCAGTTGGGTTGCTGAAAAAATAGTGGGAAAAATCAATGCCTCACATCCAAAGGGCAGCTCTTGAAAATATGTGGATTGTTGTAGTCATTTTGCTCTTCTGGCCTCAGAAGTTCTAATCTTAACCTTAGCCCCTCATGCAGAGAGACTTTTTAAACCAATTCACACATTACTCATTATGTGACTGTTGAATAAGAGAAACCCAGCTCTTTTCCTGTGCTTTCAAGCAGTTATCTTCTTCAAAACTTTGTTTGGATTGTTATACCTTAACCTTGCCTGGCAAGGGACTTATGGGAAGGTTGTTATTGTTTGAAAGTTTGGTGCCAGTATCTGCAAAGAAAGAAGAAAGTAAAGAAGGAAAGGTGTGTTTATCAAACATCCCAATAGTGAAAGTGTGTGAAAGCAACTTTTGAAAAAGTGAATCTGTCAGAGTTCAGCCGTATTATTACATTTTATTTTATTCATTGAACATAAATAATTATCAGTGAATCCTTTCTAGATTTTCTAGTTTCCCAAAGTTCCCTGTATTCACATTCTAAGGTGAAAAATGGTATTTTAAGTCACTGCTCTCCACCTTATATTATTTATAATCACTCCTCATGACCTCTTCCTTCAAAGAAACGTGATCCTGAGAAGTGTCCTTTGTTTGTCTTTGTGGAATAAGTGATGGGGATGCATCCTGGAGACCTGTGAGATGTTTAAATTGTGGCCTAATGAAACTAGGATGGAGAGTTCTGGAAAGATCTGGAAAGATGGCTGGTAGAGTGTGGTCAGATGTGGGAGAAGAGACGCGTACCGAGAGAGGGAGAGGAAATTTTCAGAGGGAGACAATTAAACAAATAATTCAATAAGTTTTGTTGTGTGGTGTGGGATGCAAGCCTTTCTCTCCCCCTTTCCTTCACAATCTCTTTGTTAAAGACTGTGTTTTTCATTAGTTTTACTAAGATAGGATTTGCCGTTTTCTTTGGATACTGAGAATGGACCCATGGAAACAGTTACATTTGGGTTATCTCTGACTATCTTTAATGAAGAACATAAATATTGGCCACACTATCTATGCACATGCTATCACCATGCCTTTTTTGTTCTCTGTTCATATATCTAAGTCCTCTTCTTTGAGGTCAATCTCAAATCTCATCTGAAATGTACATTTATTGATAAATTCAAGCCATAATGAACTGTCCCTTCTTTGTGCTCCTTAGGCTCTGATTATTTATAAAAACTCATTTTTGAACTTAGACCCTGTCCAATATGATATATTACTTATTTCATCAGCATATGTTATATCCTCAACACAGTTATAAGCTTTTGTGGGGCTGGGATCATACATTCTGTAATTTTTCTCAGTACTTACACTTACTTTGATAGAAAGCGCATTCATTCATCTAAACATCATTTATTGAGTGTTAATTAAATGTCTCAACTCAGTCAATATTGTTTGAGTGAATGCATGCATGAATGAGGGAGTATGCAATAGGTAGCCTAATGTACCGCCCGATGTGAAAAAACCAAAAGCATAAACACAAAAGCAAGCCGAAAAGTGGCCCAGGACTTTCTGTAAAATATCCTGCTTTTGTTGGATGAGGCCATGAAAATCAAGATGCTCCTGAAAGGTCTTAAGAGCTGACCAAGAATAGTAAACAATTGAAATTCTCTCAGGCTTATTCAACCCTATCACTGGACACATTTATACCTCTCAGGAATGTTATTAAAAGAAGAGATTAATAAAGCTTTTATAGATGAGTTGATAAATCTCTAAACATTTAAATCTTCATTTCCTCCTAGGTTTCTCTAGTTTGGGTTTCCAAAAGATTTCAAGAAACCACAGGATAATTAAAAAATTAGACATTATCTTTCTTACCTTCATGTTTTTTGATGGTAAACACATTTTATTTTCTCCATAGTGCTGCCCAATTTCCACCAGTACAGTTCTTAAGTGAATTTTGCTCTGGATGGTGGGATATATAAGATGTAAATGAATTGTTTGTATATGTTTTAGAATTCTTCTAAAGGGCCTGGCCATGGAAATGCATTGAATCTTACTTAAATAAGTAAAGGAACTTCCTCAGAATTATTATTTTATTCTGGTTAGGATACTCTCTGCCCTGGTTTGTTAAAATTTCCCTCTAGAGTGGTTTTAATTTTGTTTCTGATAGGGTCCTAGGATTTATTGCCACACCCATCCTGCATCTGGTTTTCTTTGAATTCCTCTCCTTGCAGTTTCTGATTCATACAGGGCCTTACAGGTTAGTGACAACCTGGCCATCACAACTCTGGGAAGGACAGGCCTACTTTTCAGAGGTGCTGATGTTTTCTGTACCTGAAGGTTTTCAAGAGATATCAATCTTCCTCACCACCTCCCTTGGCCCTCTTAATGGACTAAGCAGTTCCTCATGAAAGTTCTGTAGGATATCTGTACTAACTTCTCCATATTGTTCCATCCTGAGTCTAAATTCCTGGCCTCAAGGTAATGTTAGATTTCTAGCTCCAGCCCCTATGTACATAAGGCCTATACTAAGGAACAGAACGCATACACATCAGTCTGCTCTTATTTCTCTGGATTTAATTTCTCTGTTACTTTCTGAAACATGCAGGTGCTCCTTTCTTTCTTTTAATCTCAGCTATGTGCTTTTAACATTTTGAAAACTGACCCAGAATTTACATGTGTCTCCAGTAAGAGTACATTAAATTGAGCTTAGTCTGCTCTTCTACTGGCATATTTGAGATCCAAATAATTTGCTACTTAACTGGATTCAGTTACCTGTATATTTCAGGCACCTAAAACTCACCATGTTCCAAATTTCCCCCTTTATAGTTAGTAATTTTCTTGGGAATCTGGATAACATTAGATGGAATAAAGTTAGTGAGTGGCCCAGGATTGCCTGAAATTTTGTTTGTCAGAGTGGCCAGGGAAAGTTAAGCAAAGAAGCAAACCAAATGAAAAACAGAATCACATTATTATGGCTGAGACAAGATTCCATGCAGAACTCTCTGTAGAGCTGGGTTGGGTCATAACTTATGCCAGAGCTCTAGGTGGGGTTGACACCATCTCATGCCAAGCTCTCAGTTCTGGGCTAATGTCATCTCTGGTCCACTCTATGGAGTGGAAACTTTGGAGGAATGGCCAATGTGTTCCACAGTGTAGGAAGAGGGAAATTGTGAACGTTACTTTCTAAATTGTGGAGGAACTAACCACTGTAAATGTGCCTTGAACTATGGTGTTTAATTTGACCAGTCAGATCAATGACTTTCCCCTTGAATGAAATGCTGCTACGTATATGAGCAGAAAAACAAAACTGGTATAAGGAATAGATAGCTAGTGGGAAGCAGCCGCATAGCCCAGGAAGATCAGCTCTGTGCTTTGTGACCACCTAGAGGGGTGACATAGGGCGGGTGGGAGGGAGGGAGTTGCAAGAGGGAAGAGATATGGGGACATATGTATATGTATAACTGATTTACTTTGTTAGAAAGTGGAAACTAACACACCATTGTAAAGCAATTATACTCCAATGAAGATGTTTAAAAAAAAACTAGTGTAAGGAGCTGGAGAGACTGGGAGTCTTATTTTCCCAGCAATTAACTTTTCCTCGACCATGACCTTCCTTTTGAGTCTCCTAGACCTTGGGCATGATAGCAACCCCTTGGGTTGGGTGATGGCAACCCCATCTTCACTAGAACCTCTATAGTTAACTTTGATTTTTCCCACTCCGTCTATCCATCCCATGTATGCAGTCAGACATTTGATCTTGGACTTTTACTGACAAAATATCCTTGAATATAACCATTTCTTTTCACTGCCACTGCTACTGCTTTTGTCACTGCCTTAACTAGAGCTTTAACTTTAAGTTCTTTATATAAATATCTAAATATCTATATATAAATAAAATATACAAATAAATAAAATGTAATATTAATTTTGATGATTTAAAAGTCTTTTCTTGATAAAGACTTTTCCTGATAAATATACACAATATCTTATATAAATATTTGTGTATTATCTGTTCTTTTCTTAGAATTTTAGTCATATGATTCTATCTCTTGGTATGTCTAGAACTTTTTGACTGAATGCTGACTATTTTATTTGGCTTTTAAAATTTTTCTCAGTGGAAATGTTGTTTTGCTTCAAAATATTTTACTCTACCTGGAAGTAGCAAATCTTCAAATTACAATTTGTTAAATGCTTTGAAATATCAATACTATAGGTGTCACAAAATCTAGAAAAATGACATTTGAAAATTAACTACTGCCAGATGTGTCTCTATAAAACTTTTTCCCCACTCTTGTAGCTATATATTCTTTAACTGCCTCCTGTTTTAGAAATAAAATTGTAAGAAATAAACTTTGTAGTTTATAGACATAGATTTCTTTTCACATGGTTGATTAGAGTTTGCTTTTAGTTATTAATAGTTTAGAAAAGTTTATTTCAGCATCACAATTTATTATTGATAATGTCGCATTAATGTTCATTGTTAACTTTGAGAAAACCTCTATGGATTACTTCCTCATAAATATTTACTATTATAAATGCATTACTGATTTCAGTACTGCTATAGGTTTGTGCATTACAGGAATTCTGATAAAATACTCATTGACACCATTCCATTACACACATTATTGATGGGGTATATTCTTTTATTTCTTTCTTTATTTATTTTTGACTGTGTTGTGTCTTCGTTGCTGTGCGCAGGCTTTCTCTAGTTGCAGCGACTGGGGGATACTCTTTGTTGCGGTGTGCAGGCTTCTTATTGTGGTGGCTTCTCTTGTTGCAAAGCACAGGCTCTAGGCACACAAGCTTCAGTAGTTGTGGCTCGCAGGCTCAGTAGTTGTGGCTCACGGGCTCTAGAGCGAAGGCCCCATAGTCGTGGCACACGGTCTTAGTTGTTCCGCGGCATGTGGGATCTTCCCGGACCAGGGCTCGAACCCGTGTCCCCTGCATTGGCAGGTGACTTCCTAACCACTGTGCCATCAGGGAAGCCCCTGGAGTATATTGGGTTTTTTTTTTTTTTTGCGGTATGCTGGCCTCTCACTGTTGTGGCCTCTCCCCGTTGTGGGGCACAGGCTCCGGACATGCAGGCTCAGTGGCCATGGCTCACGGGCCTAGCTGCTACGTGGCATATGGGATCTTCCCGGACTGGGGCACGAACCCGTGTCCCCTGCATCGGCAGGCAGACTCTCAACCACTGCACCACCAGGGAAGCCCTGGGGTATATTCTTGACAGAAGGAAATTTCCGTTTTGACTAAGCATTGAAGAAAACTGAATCTTTGACTTATCCTTCACATGCCTGATGATTGAAATAATTTTCCACAGAATAACTTCTGGTTTTATACTTTTCAGTTCTTTTTTTCTTCTTCAAACGCACATGCTTTGAGAGCTGTGAAGTGCAAGACATGGCTATATTGTAAGGTGGTTTTTGTCCTTACGCTTCTGTGTCTTGTGCTAGTTAAGTCAGTAGAGTAGTCAGTAAGAGTACTGGAAGTTATTCCTGTAATGGGATATTATATAGTCAGTTACATATGGTGGTGTCTGAAAATCACATAATAGCCTCACTTAAAACATCTCCTTAGCCAGATTTCAAGAAAGCCTGTGACCAATCCAATATGATCCAACATAGCAGAATATGATAGAAGGAAAATTGACAAAGAAATAGACGCTGGACTTACCTGATGGAAATAAAAATATCTCACTTTTGACAATTTTGCAAAAACCTATAATGACATGAACTAATTTCTAGGGTTCTTCGTAGGACCTAAAAAGGAACCCATAGAGTTGTGGAACAACAATAGAAGCTACTGTGATGAGAAGCCCGGACACCGCAACAAAGAGTAGCCCCCACTCGCCGCAACTAGAGAAAGCCTGCACGCAGCACTGAAGACCCAACGCAGCCAAGATAAAAATAAATAAATAAAAATAAATAAATTTATCTTTTAAAAAGTGATACTCAGGTTTGAGGCATGAGAAATTTGATGAGGAGAAATTAGCTAATGTTTGCAGAACTTTTAAAATATCAAACTCAGTCTCTAAGATTTTAGCATTCTATACAACATCGGTTACTTATTAGTGGTTTGGGAAGGCCAATTTAAAATTTTCTCATCTTACTGTATTGAAATTCACGGCCCTAATGTTCTCCACGTTGACTATATGAATGATGAAGAAAAGTCAATCATGTATTTCATTTCCAACTGGACAGAAAACAATATTTTGAAAAGTGTTTGGCCTACTGACTTTTGATTTCTTCTAAGGCAAATGGATAGGTAATTTTTATTCCCTGATTAGGAGAAAAATGGAGGAAGAGGGCAGGGTTAAGAATTAAGATTTCAAGAGCATGAGAGGTAGATGGCCAACCATAGTTCCTAAGGTTCGGTGCCTGTAACTGTTGCCGCTGCTTAAGCGTGCCAAAGCAGTGGTACGGCTGCTGCGCTCGTGTTTGCTACCACTCGAAACATTCTTGCCAGTAGTGGCGGCAGCGGGACTCAATTACTCCCTTTTTTCACTCTCTCCAGAAGCTCCAGATGGCGTCTTCCGTGGGCAACGTGGCCGACAGCACAGAACCAACGAAACGTATGCTTTCCTTCCAAGGGTTAGCTGAGCTGGCACATCGAGAATATCAGGCAGGAGATTTTGAGACAGCTGAGAGACACTGCATGCAGCTCTGGAGACAAGAGCCAGGCAATACTGGTGTACTTTTATTACTTTCATCTATACACTTCCAGTGTCGAAGGCTGGACAGATCTGCCCACTTTAGTACTCTGGCAATTAAACAGAACCCTCTTCTGGCAGAAGCCTATTCGAATTTGGGGAATGTGTACAAGGAAAGAGGGCAGTTGCAGGAAGCAACTGAGCATTACCGGCATGCATTGCGTCTCAAACCAGATTTCATCGATGGTTATATTAACCTGGCAGCCGCTTTGGTAGCAGCAGGCGACATGGAAGGAGCAGTACAAGCTTACGTCTCTGCTCTTCAGTACAATCCTTCTTTGTACTGTGTTCGCAGTGACCTGGGGAACCTGCTCAAAGCCCTGGGTGGCTTAGAAGAAGCCAAGGCATGTTATTTGAAAGCAATTGAGATGCAACCGAACTTTGCAGTAGCTTGGAGTAATCTTGGCTGTGTTTTCAATGCACAAGGGGAGATTTGGCTTGCAATTCATCACTTTGAAAAGGCTGTCACCCTTGACCCCAATTTTCTGGATGCTTATATCAATTTAGGAAATGTCTTCAATGAGGCACGGATTTTTGACAGAGCTGTGGCAGCTTACCTTCGTGCCCTAAGCTTGAGTCCAAATCATGCAGTGGTACATGGCAACCTGGCTTGTGTATACTATGAGCAAGGCCTGATGGATCTGGCAATAGACACCTACAGGCGAGCTATTGAATTGCAACCACATTTCCCTGATGCTTACTGCAACCTAGCCAACGCTCTCAAAGAGAAGGGCAGTGTTGCTGAAGCAGAAGTTTGTTATCATACAGCTCTCCGGCTGTGTCCCCGCCATGCAGACTCTCTGAATAACCTAGCCAATATCAAAGGAGAACAGGGAAACAGTGAAGAGGCAGTTCGCTTGTATCGTAAAGCATTAGAGCTCTGCCCAGACTTTGCTGATGCCCATTCAAATTTAGCAAGTGTATTGAAGCAGCAGGGAAAACTGCACGAAGCTCTGATGCATTATAAGGAGGCTATTCGAATCAGTCCTACCTTTGCTGATGCGTACTGTAATATGGGAAACACTCTATGGGATATGCAGGATGTTCAGGGAGCCTTAGAGTGTTATACTCGTGCCGTGCAGATCAACCCTGCATTTGCGGATGCCCACAGCAATCTGGCTTCCATTCACCAGGATTCAGGGAATATTCCAGAAGCAATTGCTTCTTATCGCACTGTTCTGAAGCTTCAACCTGATTTTCCTGACGCTTATTGTAATTTGGCTCATTGCCTGCAGGTTGTCTGTGATTGGACAGACTATGATGAGCGAATGAAGAAGTTGGTCAGCATTGTGGCTGACCAGTTGGAGAAGAATAGGTTGCCTTCTGTGCAGCCTCATCATAGTATGCTCTATCCTCTTCCTCATGGCTTCAGGAAGGCTATTGCTGAGAGGCATGGGAACCTCTGCTTGGCTAATATAAGTGCCCTTCATAAACCACCGTATGAACATCCAAAAGACTTGAAGCTCAGTGACGGTCGACTGCATGTAGGATACGTGAGTTCTGACTTTGGGAACCATCCTACTTCTCACCTTATGCAGTCTATTCCAGGCATTCACAATTCTGATAAATTTGAGATATTCTGTCATGCCCTGAGCCCACATGATGGCACAAACTTCCGAGCGAAGGTGATGGCAGAAGCCAATCATTTCACTGATCTTTCTCAGATTCCATGCAATGGGAAAGCAGCTGATCGCATCCATCAAGATGGTATACACATCCTTGTAAATATGAATGGTTATACCAGGGGTGCTTGAAATGAACTCTTTGCTCTCAGGCCAGCTCCTATTCAGGCAATGTGGCTGGGGTACCCTGGGACTAGTGGCGTGCTTTTCATGGATTATATCATCACTGATCAGGAAACGTCACCTGCTGAAGTTGCTGAGCAGTATTCTGAGAAACTGGCTTATATGCCCCATACGTTCTTTATTGGTGATCATGCTAATATGTTCCCGCACCTGAAGAAAAAAGCCGTCATCGATTTTAAGTCCAATGGGCACATTTATGACAATCGGATTGTGCTGAATGGCATCGACCTCCAAGCATTTCTTGATAGTCTATCAGATGTGCAAATAGTCAAGATGAAATGTCCTGATGGAGAAGACAACGCAGACAGCAGTAATACAGCTCTTAATATGCCTGTCATTCCTATGAATACTGTTGCAGAAGCAGTTATTGAAATGATTAACAGAGGACAAATTCAGATTACAATGAATGGATTCAGTATTAGCAATGGCCTGGCAATTACCCTGATCAACAATAAGGCTGCCACTGGAGAGGAGGTTCCCCGTACCATTATTGTAACCACACGTTCTCAGTACGGGTTACCGGAAGATGCCATTGTGTACTGTAACTTTAATCAGTTATACAAAATTGACCCATCTACTTTGCAGATGTGGGCAAATATTCTGAAGCGTGTTCCCAATGGTGTACTGTGGCTGTTGCGTTTTCCAGCAGCAGGAGAAGCTAATATTCAACAGTACGCACAAAATATGGGCCTTCCCCCGAACCGTATCATTTTTTCCCCTGTTGCTCCTAAAGAGGAACATGTTCGGAGAGGCCAGCTGGCTGATGTCTGCTTGGACACTCCACTCTGTAATGGCCACACCACAGGGATGGATGTCCTTTGGGCAGGGACCCCCATGGTGACTATGCCAGGAGAGACTCTTGCTTCCCGAGTTGCAGGTTCCCAGCTCACTTGTTTAGGCTGTCTTGAGCTGATTGCTAAAAATCGGCAAGAATATGAAGAGATAGCTGTGAAACTGGGAACTGATCTCGAATACCTGAAGAAAATTCGTGGCAAAGTCTGGAAGCAGAGAACATCTAGCCCTCTGTTCAACACCAAACAATATACAATGGAACTAGAGCGGCTCTACCTACAGATGTGGGAGCATTATGCAGCTGGCAACAAACCTGATCACATGATTAAGCCGGTTGAAGTCACTGAGTCGGCCTAAATAATGACTGTGTGCCCAGGAGAATTACCCCTGTAGCTGAGCCTCAACCTTCTGGGGGAAAGGGAACTACTTTTTCAATATCATGGTGCAGATGGGTGACAGACAATGATAAGGAATAGCACAGCCAGACTTGCTTCCTGCATGATCACGATAGGGAGAAACCCAAGAGATGCGAAACTGCTGTTCCACAAGGAGTCTCCATCGAATTTTGCAGCAGCCAGGTGTCTGGAAGGTCTGGAAGGTAAGTCTGGAAGGTAAGTCTGGAAGGTCTGATCTCCCTTGGTCTTCCAGGGGATGGATGGTTAATGTGGAAGGGAGATAGAGATTGCCCGGCCGTTTTGTGATTATCACGGATTGATTGAGTCTTCTGAATTAATTTTTTTCTTTATATTTTGGGTATTGGAGCTTTTAAAAATGTTTGGTTTCAGGTATTTTTATTCATGTGAAGTGTATATGATTCTCTTGAGATAAGGTTTTAAGCTAAAATATTCCTTGTTTTAGTTTCTGAACTCTACCGATAAATGGGGACTTTGCTGGTGTAGTCTTTTTATAGGTTTTATAAACCACTTGAGCCTCTATCAGTCACTTTAGTGTCTGACATAACGTTTGGAACTCTCAGTGCTTTGTTGGTCTGTAGATGATGGCTTCAATTCTTTTTCTGGTCCGTTTCCTTCTTCCCTTCCCCCCGCTTTAAAAATTCTCCTGTAACTTGGCTAACAAAATACCAAGTGTGATTCAAAACCTCCCAGAATGTTTCTCTTCAACACATCATCTGGTGCCAAATGAAGATTGTTAGGAGTGCTTATTAATTATGAAGGGCACAGTTGTGGTACTGTCACTGACGATAATAATAATGGATTTTTGGCCTAGAGTTTTGACCTATTTCACCAGTGTTTTACCATTGACTGCCCCTCTATGCTGCTTCCAAAAGTGAGAGTGTGTGATAAGATTTTTACTTTCATTTCTAAAGTTTGTTTTTTTTAGGTGAGTCCTGTTCTTCCTTTTTCTTTCAGCAGAAATGAAATCCCAGGTAAGTATAAGTATTCAAATATTTGATCAGTAAGTCACAGTTATCTCCAGTACATTAAATAACTTTCATCAAAAAACATGTTATAGGTGAAAAGCTCTGAAGGACCAGCTATGTATA